>NW_028301608.1:1212121-1515151 GCF_987345545.1 Pholcus phalangioides | reverse complement strand
TTATTAAATTTTTTAAACTGTTGACCCTTGATCAATCAGTGATTGAGTAATAATATCATGTTCCAGAAGACCAAACAATTTTAACTGACTACTGTGAAATTATAATTATGTATATGGCAATAATAGGACGCTTGGGGGAGTGAACATACTTCCCATTAATTCTGCACTTGTACAGGAATCAAGGTATGTGTATGTAACTTCGCTGAATGATCTTGCTGGAATATTTATTCATTTATTTAAATAAACCAAGCTACAGAAAGCAATTCAGTTACAGCAAGGTAAGACATAAAAATGTAGATACAATAAAATCGAACCAGCTGAAATGAAATTAAAAAATAAAATACAGTAAATAAAAATATATACAAATCAAAAAAAAAAAAAAGTGAAATGAATTACTATATAAAATCACCAGCTCAATTAAAAATAAAAACAATAAAAGTACATGTCCGTCAAAAGAAAGTAAAAAAAATAAAAAAACAAAAAGCTCAGCAGTCAACAAATCATTTACAGAATAAAAAATGGCTCATCAATTAGAGAGAAGCAGCTCTTTGAATTTACCAATAGGTAGTGTAAATACAGGGTGAATGCCACCTGCTCTGTCAAACGAAAGGGGGGGGGGAGTGACAAGCCTTAGTGGAATATGGAACATCCTGCCAACCCTGTCCTATCTCGAACCGTTTTTGAGTTATGGTGGATAATTGATTATGGAAAAAAATGAATCAAGTCTGAAAAAAAAACCCCTGAATTTATAAAGTTTCTTCAAAGCTACATGCAAACTAATCACATATTTGGAAACAGCAAAAAAAAAAAAAGAAATCCTATCAGGTGACATGAATCCCATTAGAATATCTGGAATTGATGTGCTAGCTACAAGCACTACTACTAAACCATACATTTACCTCGTCCATATTCCTCTGTGGAATTCCTAACGAACTGGTACATTTTGGGATGTGCATGTCTGTGTTGTGAGAACAAATACAAATACAACGCCACAACGTGAAGCTTGTTTCTGTGTGATGCTTGTTATAGTGCTGCCATCTACAAAATATTTTTCAAAATATGAGTGAAGTGTAATGTTTTGAAGATTTTAAAATATTTGTTGTAGGCCTGTTGCTCTCTACTGCGAGACTTTTTAATGGGTAGATTGGCTTACATTAAAACCAACTTCAGTCGACCACCACTGCGGTGATGGTGGGGTGCGAACCAAGGACCTCACGATGCGAGTCCATTACTATGACCACTCGACCACCATAGCGGTGAGCTGCAAGCGCAGGAAGATTGGCAAAGTTCAAATTCATATTGTTATCAAAATTTTTAATCTGCTATTCTGCAAACACCCATTTAGCTGCAATTGGTCAAATATACCAAAAACTTTTTCATCGCACCAGGTTTTGAAAGAGACTACAGTAAACTATATTGGTATACTAGTTCAGGAGAAATTTAGCTTTTTGCTTGCAATACATCACTGAAATCTGTGTTTGTCATAGTAGATATTGGAAGAAAATTCGGAATTGATTATTACAGATTTTGGTGACAATTTTGTTTTGCAGAAAAGATCCTATAAGAAGACACCATCTCTATCAGGATATCTGAATTTAATGCCGAGCTACAAGTGCTGAGAGATTAGCGAAATAGAAAATCCAATGGTCGCCAAAATCTATAAGGTGTCTACTTTAACAAAGGCTGATTTCAGTGATGTATTGCAAACAAAAGGCTTAAATTTATCCTGAACCAGGAAACATGGTTTATTGTAGGCTGTTTCGAAGGCTGATGCAATTGATAAGGTTTTGGTATATTTGACCGATTGCGGCTAGATGGGTGTTTGTAAAATTGGCAATTAAAAATGTTGGTGACAATTTGAATTTTGTCAATCTTCCAGTGCTTGTAGCTCACCATTAATTCCAGATATTCCAATGGGATTCATGTCACCTGTTAGGATTTTTTTTTTGCTTTTTCCAAATATGTGATTAGTTTGCATGTACGTTTTGAAGAAACTATAAATTCGGGGTTTTTTTTTTCATACTTGACATATTTTTTTCTATAATCGATTATCCACCATAACTCAAAAACGGTTTGAGATAGGACAGGGTTGGTAGGGTGTTTGTTTCATGTTCCACTTGGGCTCAACTATCACCCTCTTTTATTTGGCAGAACAGGCCACCTCAGGTAAACTGTTATTTAAATTACAAAATCTGTTTATTGTACAAAGACAGACCAATCAAGATCTTAACATGAGCTATATGAAATAATTTATTTGACCTGGTTACCATTCTACCATGTAACCAGGAATCGACTATTTTAAACAACAGAAAAGAACAATTGATATTACTATTACTAAACCACACATGCTCCTCGTCCATATTCCGCTGTGGAACTTTGATATTATTATTAATTAACTGCCAGAAAAATGTCAAAATAATGAAATTTCTTCTCTTTTGAAGACTAGTGATTAAAAAAGTTTGTTGGGGATAGTTGCAATTAAAATGCAAGTATCGCATAAATGTATTTTGTATAACTTCAGTATCATTAGTAGTATTATTGTAATGAGGATTCTAAACAACAGATGCGTATTCAAGTTTTGATCATATTATAGAGTTGAAAAGAGCAATCGTATCTAAATTGTTGAAATCTTCAGTTATTGTATTATTTTAAGCCAGCCAAGTTTGATATGAATTTGTAGAAATGTCATTAATATGATCAGGAAAGGTAAAATCAGAGGTATAAATTATACTCATGTCAGTAGCAGAATATCTTCTCTGTAAAATCTCAAATCTAGTAATGAAATTTATGAATAAATATGTGTATTTAACTACAAAATTCACATAAAGTGAACCCCCTGCTTGTTATGCATGTCAACCTTATCCCGCTCAAGTACAGTGCGATAAATAATAATATGAACACGATGGAACCAGTGCCACTGAGAAGAAAAAGAAAATCTTAAATGCGTGCTGGTGATTAGCCAGATGAAAGGAAAAATATTTTCCTCGATGTTATATGATCTCAAGCATAATTCTCAAAGATCGGTACAGGGTTCCTTTTTAACCAAAATATGTTGAACAATCAGTTGAGAACTGACCCATATTTCTTGGATTATTCTTTATAAGCATTACAAAATGGTAGGACTACTGTATTTTGGGATATGAAAGGCATCCTTCTGATTGGCTTCATACACTCTAGAATAACAATTTTTGCTGTTCCATATTGCCAAGCATGTTGGATATTGGGTAGCATAGCATTACAGGATTAATTCATAACAAACCATGTTAAATTGTTGCTATTTGAGGAATTTATCAGTTGTATCCATGCTGAGGTAATATAAATTATATCCAAGATATATAAATATCACCAGTAATAGAATAAAATTTTGCTTCATATTTTAATAGCATTATTGTGAAGTACTTGGATATCATTCTTTTTCACCACAGTGTTTTTTTTGTGCATTACATTTTTTTTCATACTTGTTTGACTTGTATCAATGAATCTACTTGCCATATTACAGGCGATATCAAAAGAGTCACTTTATGGCACACTTGATCCAAACACCAGGGAATGGACAGATGGATTGTTCACTCATGTCTTGAGAAAGTATGTTGACCCGCCTTCTTGTTTTTTCTTCCAAACACAGTGAAACCTGTATAAAATGAAAGGTCAAGAGACAAATTATTTTCTGTTCCTGACAGGTTTTCATTTCATAGAGGTGCACATATGCATTAATTTATTTCTATCATTTACGAAACTTAAGTTTTGGGAACATCACCCTAACTTCTATTAACCAACAAGTGTTAAACAGAGACATGCTATATTATTATTTTGAATTTTTTCATGTTTTCTGTTTCAAATAATTTTTTTAAATTTTAATTTAATAATTTTTTAAAGATTTGAAATTTCATATTTAATTCGCTAATAGTTAAACTTCAATACAATTCTTGTTCTCCTGAATAGCAATTTAATGAACGCTTACTTTTGCCAAAAATGGAAATTTTTTAATACAGTGAAACACACACCTCGATATAACGATATTATGCGGACCAAGAAAAAATATCGTTGTAGAGGGATCATCGAAAGGCAAAATTATCCTAATGAGTGATCAAATTTATGCTGTTGTTGTCATCTTTTCTACAACACTGTTAATACCATCAGAAAATGCACTTTTATGTATTTATTCGCAGCACAAAATTTTAATTAATTTATTATAAAAATTCACTAAGATGCATTGCCCCTGTAAAAAAGTTTACTGCAGCGGTACTCAACCCATGTTCTGCGAAACCCTTGGGGCTCATTGCCTACTTGCCAGGGCTCCACGGCTACCCGAGGAAAACAGTATAAATAAGTTAATTTGTAATAACTTAAATAAATTTTGTAAATTGTATATTTTTTAGTTTATCTTGTTTTGATAAAACAAGACTATGGAGCTCTACCATAGAAATTATGTTCTAAAAAGAGCTCTGCAAGTCAGTAAAGGTTGAGAACCTCTGGTTTACTGCATTGCGCTTTCGTGTCTTACACAGAAAGTAGCAATACCAATAACTTATTTTAGCTTTCTGCGATTTTTTTAGTGCAAAACATTGTTATCAGATGCTTTCAGAAGAAGGAAAACAGGTGAGGAAGTTAAAATTAAATTCAAAATATAAAAAATATTGTTACAGAGCGATTTATTGTAGTAAAGGATATCTTTATATCGAGTATCATTGTAGCGAGGCTTCACTGTATTTAAAATAAAAATTATGAAATCGCATGCCTTTCTAAAAAAACAGTGACAATGAGATAGCCAACGACCAATAACCTTTGTAAAAGAAAGATTCTACATATCTGTAATAAAAATTTTGCTTTTTATGCCTCTATGAATTTTATTTTTGTATTCAAATTCAATATTGCTTTTCTTATTTGCTGGTGGCCATCTCTGCATTGAATGAAAATCTCTGTAGTAGCCAAAAATGGTATTGCTAAATTGTGAACAGGAGTTCAGTCTCCCTCACATATTACTGTCTCCTGAAATTATCAAACTTTTTCTAAGAAATAGGAGTGTTTTCTAACCAAAGTCACCATCTCCTTCATAAATGAAATGCTAAGCAAGCTTTTACTAAATTTTGAATAGCAAATCAGAGCTTCCTCTCAAGCCCGACCCCAGGAATCAGTTCAGATAGATAATAAGCATTCATAATTTTTCCAATGCCTAACAAAATGACCTAACTTTCCTCCAATCCAAAGAACAAAAACCTTGGCCAAAAATTATGTTTTAGCAGGTTTTGTATCTATGAATAGACTAAATATGCCTTCCGTTTCCGCGTTAGACAGTTTCCGTCTTAAAGAGGTTTCCTATGATTGAAAAAGCATTAATTATTTACAAGACTATATATTTGTTTCGTTTAAGACAGGTTTCCGTCTCATACAGTGTCCTTCTCAGATTGGTTTCACTGTATATTCTGAACTTTATGCAGTAATACATTTGAAGTAAATTTACTAATTTTTTCCTACTTTTTTCTTTTAGATAAATGAACATATTTTTATTGTTTGTTGGAAATTTTATGAAATTTTTATTGAAAGCGTTATTTTGTGAGTGCATAGAAAATGTTCAAAACATATAAATCTTTTGGATCCAGTACTCACAAATGTGAGGTTGTTTTTTTTCTCTCTGTATTCCTTTTTTAACCTCAGGGAGTTTAGCTTTGACTTCGATGATAAAATACGCATAATCCTTGGAGTCACGGCTCAACTTTCTGAGGTTAAAAGAATCTCTACAGTGAGAAAAGCAGCCCCCTCCCCCACATTTGGGTCTGGAAGGGATTCATTCATTGAACTACAGTCAAATCCTGTTATAACGAAATTTTGTTCTAAAAGAATTACAGGTTATTTAATGTCCCTATGTAAATTTCTCTGGGAGATCAGAAAAGTGTTCATCAAAACGAGATTTGTTTTTGCTATAATTATATTCGTTAAAAGGGGATTTGACTGTATATGTTATTTTCCTTAAATGAATTTTTTGAATGAGAATGGTATTTCTTTCAGAATAATTGACAATGTTCGTGGTGAAATAAGTAAGAGGCAGTGGATAATATTTGATGGTGATGTTGATCCTGAATGGGTTGAAAATTTGAACAGTGTATTGGATGATAATAAGCTTCTCACTTTGCCAAATGGCGAGCGTCTCAGTTTACCACCAAATGTGAGTTTGTTTAGGATATACATAGATATTCAGATCTAAATTAGAATTTAGTATGATAGAATTTCAAAATTTCATTGTAATTTTGTTTTCTGAAAGTATTCTAATAAGCTTCAAATTTTTTTTATTGTTTATAAGTGTATGTACTAGTATAGAAAAGATTTAGTTTCACCCTGTATTCCTTGAATTTCTTATTATATCTAATCCAGTTTTTAAAGCATTCTTACAGTATTATTAATGTGAAGCAGTGCTCAGTACTAGTCCGTTTTTTATTACGCAACTTGTGATAAGTGTCACAAAAAAACAATGAATACTGAACAAGGTTTTTATATAACTGATGGGAATGCATAAGAGTTCCTTACATGTTTTTAACAGTTATTTTAGACCTAAAAATGACTTGCTGGACTATTGGCAAGATTGGAAGTGTGTTATGGGGCAAGAATGTAATTATTGTCTGCATTACACTGACCTTCTCCAATAAGTTGTCTTCCAAACCATCAAAAGTGAAAAGAAACATTTTTCATAACTGACAAAGCCCTCTGAGGCAGTTTTTTTTGCAAATAAATTGAATTTTGGCAAGCGACAAGTATCACAATTGGGGGTGGTTCTCGTCAGAATAAGACAAGTAAAGAATTCAAGTTTTGAAACCATTGAATACTGAAGTACAACTGCACATATTAACAAGTCAATTTAACTCTCATGATAATTGACAGTTTGTATTACATATCCAATATTGATATAGCTTAGTTGCTTGATGAGCTTGAATATTTTCATTTCATATTCATGCTATTTTGATGAGAGACTGATGCATGGCTTTCGTATTGAGTTGCATAAAATAACCCTTCTAAATTATACTTGTCACATTCTAATAATCTTTTTCTTTTGGCTTGTAGGTCAGAATAATGTTTGAAGTGCAAGATCTCAAGTTCGCTACATTGGCTACTGTTTCTCGCTGTGGAATGATATGGTTCAGCGAGGATGTTTTGTCAACAGAAATGATATTTGAGAACTTTTTGTTAAAACTTCGTAGTATTCCATTAGAAGAGGCTGAAGAAGAGGTTTCTTACAAGAAGAAAAAAGAAGAAGCCTTGAAAGAAGATGTCCTTTCTCCTACATTGCAGGTTTGAAAAATTGTATTGCAAATATACTTCATAAAATTTTTGGCTGTAGTGCAGGAGTGGAAAATCTGCTACAAACTGCTACAATTTCCTATGTCTGCTACATTCTGCTACAATTTTGACAATTATCCCCTCATTTGCTACATACTGCTACAAAAATGCCAAAATTCTTCAATTCTATGCCATCTTGCACGACAAACAAAATTTTCCCTTAGGAAATTTTGAAGTTGTGTCACAATAGAATCTGACTTTTCGATGATGCCATTTGTCCTCCTCGCAGTTTTATTTCTTGGGGGCCGTAAATGGAATTAGCCAGCATCTTTAGCAGATTTTCAGTCTCTCGTTTTGCTTCCAAGTTTACTATTATTCCTTTTCTGCTATTCTTTCTCTTGATATGCCATTTCCTTTTACACCATTCACCAGCATGTCTAGTTTTCAATGGAAAATGGTTTGCTGTTGCGCATTAATTAAAATTACCATGGTCATGGTTGGTGTGAAAGGTATTTGATGTAAGATTCCAGCAAAGCTTATTTAGGCAGACAAGTAGAGATCAACAAAAATTCAGAAAACTTTTCTTTGGGTATTTGGTAGACACTCTGATAATGAAAATGATATTGTAACAAGCTAGCATTCCTTACAGCTACAGTGACCATTTTTGTCTCATCATTATCATATTCTGCATACCTAGGCTAATTGTATTGAGATCTACAGTTTATAGCCGATTCAAAAACAGATGCAGTTCCAGAGGACAGTGATGGCCCCTTCCAAGATCTGAATACTATGAGAAACATTGGTCTGTATCATGAAATATGAGATGATCTAACACATAGTTTCTCAACCTTTTTTGTCCCATCGCCCCCTTTCTTCAAAATTTTTTTTCTCCCATCGCCCCCAAAGCAATTTAACCCATAGGATCCTATGTTATACCCGTAGCTTCTACCGCCCCCCCCCCGGAACATTCCATCGCCCCCGAGGGGACATAAACGCCCACGTTGGGAATCACCGATCTAACAAATCTATGAAATAAATAGTCCTGGACCTATCCTTTTTTTAACGGTCATCCCACACAGGCTACAGTGCTTTTAGATGGAACAGTTATATCGACAGCTATGGGCGTCCACATCTGGGAATGTGGTTCGCCTTGGTCATTATTTTCTATGGACCATTCTGCACGGGTCTCTTTCTTAAAAAAATATATAATAGCCCCTATGCAATCATGTGAAGGAGCAGGGAAGGCTTGAGATAAAATTCTCACCTGTGCAAGACATCATTCTGGTGCCCCTCTGGCATATAAGCCACATGAGTAAAATTATATGGGGGAAACTCACAGATTTTTGTATATGCCATGAGTAATATGGTGAGAGATCAGGGGCAGATCTAGAGCTTGCTGTTGGGAGGGGTGTTTTCCCCCTTATATTGTTGTGACCATACGTCCCGTATTTTTGGGGCAGTCATGGTTTTCTTTCTTTCCTGACTTTTTTAAGGAAAATGCCCCTGTTTTTTCCATTTTTTAGTCTTAAGTTTTCTTGAATTTGTTATTTAAGCAAAGATATTGATACGAGTGATTTCAACGGATTTATTGAATGCAACATTATCATATTCACGTTTCATTTGGGGGGGGGGGGATGATCATGGTGACTCCCCCCCCCCCCCCCCATAGGTCCGTACCTGTGAGAGATAACATCGACACCGTTTGGTTATTAAAGCTCTTATTGTGGGCTTTATGTTCACGTACTTCATAAACTTACACATATTTATTGTATTCTATCTTGAGTTGTGTTCCAGCTAGATGAGATGAATCATAAATTACAATGGTTTCTGAAAATTTTTCCATCCAATACAGTCATAATTTAAAATTTGCAGAAAAATTTGGTCTAGACCAGTGGTTCTCAACCGGGGGCCATAGTGGTACTGGAATACTTACTTCAAGGGTGCCATGGAAGAAAAATTTAGAAAGGGACCATGACAGGTGGTTTGGGGGCTGCAGAGAGCGGGGAATAAAAATTAAGGTGTGAAGAAATAATGATTTTATGTTAGTGACTGTACACTTACAGAATCCAACAAAACCAAGACCGTCTTAGGACATGGACCCACCAGGGCCTCACCGCCTACATTTTGCAGCGAAATGTAGGTGCCCCTGGATGGGGTTTTTCGTAGGCCCCCGGCTACATTTTTCGCAGACCCCTCCTCTACATTAAATGATAGTGTGAAAAACAAAAAATGATGAAAACCATATCAGGCCTCGTGCTGCAGCTCTCTCAGTCCCACTCTTGTGAGGGGTCATGCCTGGGGGGTCTCATGCCCATAAGTAACCCCACCTTATATTTTGCATGGTACAATAAATTTTGCAAATAAGTAGGAAATATGTAGGCTGTTTATTTCCGGCTAAGTATGGGACTCCCATATCATCACTTTGCCTAGGGGGCCCATGATGTCGAGACGGTCCTGAATAGAACTAGGTTTAGCGGGGAGCACAATACATTCTAGGTCACAGTGACCTGGAGGCCAATTTTATTTGCAAAATTTTCATTCAGTATACATTCACTAAAAAATCAATTCAATACTATAAAGGACCTTGCTTCTAGATGAGGGTCAAAGACTCTGGGTAAGACAGGGAAGCCACGAGAAAAAAAATATGCTTCAAAGGGGGGCCACGGGCAAAAAAAGGTAAAACGAGAAACTGAAAATCTGTCGAAGATGCTGGAAAATAAAATACATGGAGCAATCACAAATCAGTTAAAAATAAAGAGTGAAAACAAATGTACTTGAATTGAATTTTTTGTGAAAATAGAATATCATTCTATTAAATTTCTAATAGTTTAATCATTATTTTATGGGCATCTTTTTATCAGCCACCTCGTTGGGCATTTTGCCTGTTGTGGTGTTGTATTTGTATTTATAGGTTTTTTTTTTGTGTAGTTTAAATAAAAATATATTAAGTCTAGTTTTTTTTTAATCACTATTAAATTTCTGAGAATTTCTAATAAATATTCTAAGAATTACCCAAGAAAAGAAATCATTTCAAAGTATGTCTAATCAAATTGAAGTAATATAATCAAGGCAAGCTCAAAGAGAAACATATCATTTTGAATATGAAATGGGTAAACTCTGGTAAAAAAGCAAGATCAAACGTTCAAAAATGATTGAAACTGAAGAGAACAAATGCATTACTCAGCAGCAAAAAATAATTACTTCTCAAATGAGTGTAATTTCTTCTCCGTAGTGATTTCATTTTTAATTAGTGATTATATCAAGTCTACAAGCTAAATCTAAAAACACTTATTTTCAAATTATTTTTGAAATCTGAAACGTCGTCTGTATGTTAAAAGCCTCTCATTTGTTGATATTCTAGAGCAGTGTTTCCCAACCGGTGTGCCCCGGGTTCTGTGATATCAGCTAAGGGGTGCTGCAAGATATTATGGAGATAAATCAAAAAACATTAATCCACTTAAGGTCTTAAAATAAATCAAGTCGAATAAATTACTCTCATGCATGACAGACTAAGTCGCTATCTATGGTTGCAGTGTCAGCAATGTGAGCTTTTGCCTGAGTCTGGCTGTCCATGTACAGCCCTGTTCAGAGTACACGAGCTCTAAGAAAAGATGATTTGTTGGCTTTGTAGTCTCGTGCGCTCACCCAAAAGTGAGAGGACGTAGGTTCAATTTTCCACAAAGACAGTTGAATTTTCATTCTCTGATTTACCTTCGCATCAGTCAACTGTCGAAATCTTCATAATAATAGCTGAGGGTGACATCATATTCGGATAAGCTGAAACTGACTTCATTTTTCAACGCTTATCAAGATTGCAAGAGCATAGGCTGCTCCCCCCCCATGCCCCCCCCCCTGTATCTCCGCCCATGTGCAAGATGCAATAGATATGTAGTGAGAATCTCGACTGGGTTGTCTCACCAGATACAATGTCGAGTGGTTTTGCACAAGTGTATATGGTCGCGAACAAAAATTATCCTATTAACTGAGCATGGTCCATTTCCGACATACTTGCAGCGCTTTGGATGATTATCTCACAATGCTTGTAAGTGTGGTGCTACAGGCTCGCTGTGGCACTATGTCTGCCAATGTCCACACACATCAACGTTTCATTTTGGTCAGATGTCACAGGATGACGGCATTCAAGAGAAGAATACTAAAAAGTCATATGAACTTCTCATGCATTCAAAATTTGATTCAATTTTCAGACCGTAATCTATATTTGCTGCACGACAAGAAGGGTGGACTACGGAAGAAGAAGGATGAATTTCAGCCTTCCAGACCAGTAAAGCTGATACCAGGGAGAGTAATCAGTACCACGTAGGGGTACTGAAAATTCATGAAACTGATATCGCGTTAAATGGCAAACTTTATTGGAGAAACAATAAACGCTTAACATGTAAACAAGGGTGAATAAATGTCATCCATAATCCAGCCGATGTAGCTTCGGGAATGATGAAATTCTCCTAATTGTCCAGAAGAATTAAGATGCAAGATACCTACTGTAGATGTGGAACAGGAATGTGCGCCTAGCATGAGCTAAAATATCTGGGTGTCCGAACATTGGCTGAGGTGGACACTTGGACCAGGACTCCATGTGATGCAAACATGACATCGATTTGTCTTTGTACGGCCTACACGACTATATCTTGTGACATCCAATGAACGCGGACGGACCACCACCAACGGAACTTTGATTATCGAGTCCAGACGTGCCAAGGACGATATAATATCAGTTTAGATTTCAATTCTTAGATCATGATTCATCATAATTATTTCGTTGATTTATACTCCTGTAATTGGACTTGTTATTCTGTTATAAAAATTTATGTAGATATATACATACTCATTTAATAAAATTCCGGATGCACCCATCTTTTGAGAACGCTTCGATATCTCCTTGAGATGGAAAGCTGATTGTGTCTGGTCCTTCAATTTTCAATGTCTCACCATTTGATTTTGCAGACAGTGCGGAGAAAATAGATTTCATCGCGTGCCAAACCAGATGAATTTATTGATCTTTACGCTGATTCCACGCTCACAGATAAGTTCACCAAGAGTGAGGCGTCAGTGGTGGTTTTTTGGCTTGGATTGAGAGAGGAGTATCTTAATCTAATGAAGAAAGCAATTAACACACTTTTCACCCTTTTCAACATCATATTATACGAGAGCAAGCCTTTTCTGATTATGGAGACAATAGTTTGTACATTTGTCGTCATACAAAGCAATAAATACACTGCAAGCCCTTGAGGACGATATGAGTGTTTGGTTGCCACCTGTAAGGCCTGATATCAAGTGTCCGTGCTTTAAGCATCAATCAAAAGTTTCACATTAATGATTAATCAAACAAAACTCTATTGATGTATTTTTACTCCATGATTTTTGTTTTATGTATCTTTATTCAAGGGGGAAGGGTGCCCCAAATTTAGACGTTATTCCCAAGGGTGCTGAATTTTTAGGTCTTTATTGTTATGAATTTTTAATTGTTTAAAATTCAGTTGGATTTTTTTCTGTAGCATTTGGTTGTCAGTCGACTGATAACTGATTTGAAGCTATTACTCGGATAGAAAAGCATTTCACAACTTAATAATGGAAAACAATGTAGTACTTTGTATTACTAATGATGAGAACGGACATATGTAAATAAAATGAGGTTGGGCATTTAGTATCATGTTCCCTAATTTTTTCTTCTTCATTAATAGGTACAAAGAGATGTAGCAGCTGTTTTGAGCCCACATTTTTCATCAGATGGTCTTGTTGTTAGAGCTTTGGACTTTGCATCTAAACAAGAACATGTAATGGATTTCACCAGACTCCGAGCTCTTAGCTCTTTGTTTTCAATGCTTAATCAATCTTGTTGCAATGTTTTGAACTATAACCACAATCATCCAGACTTTCCTATGCAGGTTAGTTCTATGTTTTTAATAGCATTTTATAATTTTTAATTTCAAAAATGATTGGAAACATTTCACAATTCTCTAACAGCATTCTTTATATAGTAAAACTTTTCATTGCTAATCTTTTTTTTTAGATTTCTTATTAAAATTGGTTGATGTTCGTCAGTTGTGGCCAACCTTTTAATTTTGTAGCAAACCTTTGTGTATCACTTTCTACTATGAATTTGAAGATTAATTTTAGTATATCTGCTGAAATTTTCTCGAAGCGAATTACAGAAGTTATTTTAACATTTAGCTTGTTTAGGAACATTTTTTTCTGAATTGTTAATTCATTTTTATGAAGCATAAAAATATATCATATATCAAATCTGAATTTATTCATATTTAAAAAATTCAAAGCATGCATGTAACTATTTTATTTATATTTTTAGCAAGACCAATTGGATAGGTATATACCCCGATGTCTTGTTTATGCCTTGCTGTGGTCTTTTGCTGGTGATGGAAAACTCAAAATAAGATCCGATCTTGGTGATTTTATCAGAAGCATAACAACTATTCCTCTTCCACCTACATCTGCTATGCCCATAATTGATTTTGAGGTTAGTGAAAATTTTTTCAGTGAATTAGTTGAACCATTTTCAATTTAATGGTAATAATCAAAAATGTATATGTTTTTAGGTTGCATTGAGTGGTGAATGGTCACCATGGCAAAATAAAGTTCCTCAAATTGAAGTGGAAACTCATAAAGTAGCAGCTCCAGATGTTGTCGTTCCTACTTTGGACACAGTTCGACATGAATCCTTGCTTTACACTTGGCTTGCTGAGCACAAACCTATAGTTTTATGTGGTCCTCCCGGTTCTGGCAAAACAATGACACTTTTCAGTGCATTACGATCTCTGCCAGATATGGAGGTATGTGAAACAGAACTCAGTTGGTTTTATTTACATATCATTTATAGGCAGCAATGATGGCATATCTAAAAAATATATATATTCAGTTAAAATATCCTACTAGTCTAAAACGTTCTTTATCATCTTGCAGCACAAGAAGTTAAATATCTATGAGATGCCATTATAATCCTAATATTCCATATTTACAATCGCATATATTTGCCAACTACTACAGAATGTTCCATAGTTTCTATGGATCTCTGCCATAAAATACTGAATTACAGGGAATCGTGACTATGGATGAAACTATGGAAGTCTGTTTTTTTTCAAAGTATTTGTTTTTGAATGAAGCTTTCTCTGAATTCTATTATCCTATTGAGTACAAAATGATGTCACTCAAAGACAGCATCTCCAAAGAATGAATGTCGAGCTGAATTTTAAATGAAGTGAAGCAATCTTGTTGATAGTCGTGTCGTTATAAAAGTTTACTTTGTTTGGCTATCTGCACATCTGCAAGCTGAATCCTCGGGTGCGCCCTTATACCAAAAACGTTTCAATTGCTAAATTGAAAAAAGAAACAAAAACAAATAAGCAGAAGTTTAGTAATTTATCAAGTTTTTTCATAAAAATGTTTCTATAAAGAAAGCAAAGAGGGATGTTGGTGATGATAAAGCAGTGATAGTGTCCTGTTCCAAAAAATCTAAGAACTTTCATTGATTTCATGACTGATATTCACAACAAACAGTCCCAAACTTAGACAAAAGACTACTTTATATGTTCGTCAAAGCTGGGTAAATGCCAGATGTAGTGAAGTTGAAGAAAATTGACTTTAATTTTTAAAATAGTTATAAAGAGAAAAAATTGGGTTGGGGGTCCACCTTCTCTATACTTTTCTGTGAACATTGCCACTACAAAGTGGCTTGATCCCAAGGTTGGTGTGTATGCAATCATTATAAAAAATTTCATTTCTAGTTTGTTTAAAAAGGAACTTTTTTGCATAGTTTCACTATTAGAGCCCATGATTTGAATATTCCAAGGTTTAAGAATTGAATGGGAATCAAATTATTTTATTTATTGTGGTATTTAGTGTTGGGGATTTATTATTAATTATGTTAATTTTTCAATAGGTTGTTGGTTTGAACTTCTCCAGTGCAACAACTCCAGAATTGCTATTGAAGACATTCGATCATTATTGTGAATATAGAAGGACACCAAATGGAGTCATTTTGTCTCCTATTCAACTCGGAAAATGGCTTGTTCTTTTTTGTGATGAAATAAATTTGCCTGATATGGACAAATATGGTTTGTTAAATATTTTAGTTTCAAATTTTTTTGAAAGTAATATATATTTTTAGTAATTTACTAATTATTATTAATATTCACATTGTTTTTGAAATCATAAAATTGAAGATTCCAAATTATGAAATAATTTTAATATTGTAATGATAAAACTCTTACAACAAACTTTTTTTCTGCCTGTGCTGTTATCTGTATTGCATGTGGGTCTCACTGCACCAAGTGAAATTTTTTATTTTTTTATGTACATGCAGGCACTCAACGAGTGATCTCATTCCTTCGTCAAATGGTGGAACATGGTGGATTTTATCGAGCTGCTGATCAGACCTTTGTAAAGTTGGAGCGAATACAGTTTGTAGGGGCATGCAACCCACCTACAGATCCAGGACGTAAACCTCTTTCTCACAGGCAAGTTTTTTATACGTTTCATAGCACAAGTTAGTTTTAATGTGATCAGTAATAATAATGACCATTTTCTAGAATATTATTTTTTTTGTGTTGTGTGTAGGTTCTTGAGACATGTACCAGTTGTCTATGTTGATTACCCTGGCGAAACATCCTTGAAACAGATCTATGGAACGTTTAATAGAGCTATGTTACGTCTAATGCCATCTTTAAGACCTTATTCAGAACCACTCACTGCAGCTATGGTGGAATTTTATTTAATGTCACAGGTGATTTATGAAAATTATTATTAATAATCACTTCAACTTCGTGTACTTACAAGGGTATATAATGTTTATGAAGGATAATAATATGACGCCTATTTCATAGGAGCGGTTCACTCAAGATATGCAACCTCACTATGTGTACAGTCCTAGAGAGCTTACACGCTGGGTGCGTGGAATCTGTGAAGCTATAAGACCATTAGAAACGCTACCTGTGGAGGGTCTTGTTCGTTTGTGGGCACATGAAGGCCTTCGACTGTTCCAGGATAGGTATGTTATAATTTTCTGGATGACTAATTAACGTTTTAGGTTGACATTTTAAAAAATAAAGACGATGGAAAAGTAGAGGAAAACAATTTCTTTTTGTACTATTCATAAGCCATGATTTGTGAAAAATATGTTGAAGAATGGTCAGAATTTTAATGAACAAAACATCACATTATTTTGAATTTATCATGGAATGAAAGTTACATAATCTTAAATTGTAAGATTTATTTTTCCAATCATTGCAGTTTGTTGGATTAGTGTTAGGTCAGTTTAGTTTTGATATGCGATGTCTGACAGTGAAAAGTCACACTCTATAAAATTTGAAACAGAGCGACATACTTCAAGCACATGATCTTTCTTTCAAAATTTTACTCGCAACAAGTGGTAAAGTATATAGTTAAGTAAGGGACCATGGTAATGCTCTATGGGTCCAGCTAATGTGCATAGCAAGGATGAACATTCCGCTGTTATGTTGAGGTATTGCTGGCTTTGTGGTGTTCATAAGATTCCATAGCTGGTCCTGGTTCTGCTGGTAGGGAAGCACGTTCATTCAGTGCCCACTAGCATTCCACACAGATTGATTTAGAGAGGGGTCTAAGGGTCATGCTAGCTATGAAATCATGGGAGGCCGCAAACATATAAACTGAAGAACCAAAAAAACAGGTGCAGGCATTCGTATGCAAATAGAGAGATATGGAACCAATCAGAGTACAGCACTGCGGTCGGCAACGCCTATATAACACAACAAGTATCTGGCGTAATTGTTAGATCGGTTACTGCTGCTACAATGGCAGGTTATAGAGATTTAAGTGAGTTTGAACGTGGTGTTAAAGTCGGCGCACGAGAGATGCGACATAGCATCTCCGAGGTAGCGATGAAATTTGGATTTTCACGAGTGTACCGTGAATATCGGGAATCCGGTAAAAAATTAAATCTACGACATCGCTGTGGCCGGAAAAAGATCATGCAAGAACGGGACCAACGAAGACTGACGAGAATCATTAAACGTGACAGACGTGCAACCCTTCCGCAAATTGCTGCAAATTTCAATGCTGGGCCATCAACAAGTGTCAGCGTGCGAAACATCATCGATATGGGCTTTCGGAGCCGAAGGCCCACTCGTGAACCCGTGATGACTGCACGACGCAAAGCTTTAAGCCTTGCCTGGGCCCGACAACACAGACATTGGACTGTTGAGGATTGGAAGCACGTTGCCTGGTCTGACGAGTCTCGGTTCCAATTGCTTCGAGCTGATGGACGTGTACGGGTATGGAGACAACCTCATGAATCCATGGACCCTACATGTCAACAGGGGACTGTTCAAGCTGGTGGAGGCTCTGTGATGGTATGGGGGCGTGTGCAGTTGGCGTGATATGGGACCCCTGATACATCTAGATACGACTCTGACAGGTGACAGGTATGTAAGCATCGTATCTGATCACCTGCACCCATTCATGTCCATTGTGCATTCCGACGGACTTGGACAATTTCAGCAGGACAATGCGACACCCCACACTTCCAGAATTGCTACAAAGTGGTTCCAGGAACACTCTTCTGACTGTAGACACTTCCGCTGGCCACCTAAATCCCCAGACATGAACATTGTTGAACATATCTGGGGTGCCTTGCTACGTGCTGTTCAGAAGAGATCTCCACCCCCTCTTACTCCTATGGATTTATGGACAGCCCTGCAGGATTCATGGTGTCAATTACCTCCAGCACTACTTCAGACATTAGTAGAGTCCTTGCCATGTCGTGTTGCAGCACTTCTGCGGGCTCGCGGGGGCCCTACACGATATTAGGCAGGTGTACCAGTTTTTTTTTACTCTTCAGTATATTTGCTGTTGTGTGGGGTTTTTATTTATACCAAAAGGAATCTGCTTTTGGTGCTTATGACAATTCAAAGCATATGTCACATTGACAAATGATATCATGTTCAACAGTAGCAAGAAGATCAGCTTGATTCTAACAGTGGGAAAGACATTCATTTCAAACAAATTCACTGCTTCTTGGAGCAATTAATGACATAGTAATGTGCTGATCAATGTGCTATCTGTCAGTTCTATACTAATAATCATCCACTAAGATTTTGAGGAAGTCGTGAGTTGATTTAACGATTGGGCATTTTTACATATGCAGTATCATAAATAATTCTGTTTTAAGAAAAAAATTCAATTCTGATATAAGAATTTTAAATGAGTGACACTTATAATAATCTAAAGTTATTTGTCAACTCCCGCATATTTGACTCATGAAAATTTGACATATTTTTCATATAAGGGGTGAACAGAATGTCTGTAAAAGTTGTGGAAAGGTCAGTAAATATACATAAAAAATTGGGAACTTATCATTTTAAAGTATAGTTTGCAGAGTTGGTTTTTGTAGCAAAAGGGATATTGTTTTTGACAGAGAAAAATGAAAAACCTATAGGTGATCTTGGTATAGAAAAAGAAAACTGATAAATATACAGCTGGCAGGGAAAATTACAATGGCTGTATTTATTATTCATGTTATGAGTTCACACACACACACACACACACACATAAAATTGTTCACATAAATCTTGCAAGAATTAATAGTTTATTGGGCACTCAATCTTTAATTATCATTTTGTAACCTTTTTTGTACAAAAAAAATTTCCATGCTTACAATACCAACCTTGCCCAATTGTACCTCAATAAGATAATTTCCCCCATTTTTATGAATTTTTAGTTTTTACTTACTTTTTGTTTGTTATGCATATTGTGTTTTAATATGGCTTCATTTTTCAAAAGGTTTGACCATGCAGTCACGTGCTTATGTTTTCAGGTTGGTTGGTGAAGAAGAACGTATTTGGACAGATGAACATATCACTAGTGTGGCTTTGAAGCATTTTCCTAATATTGATCAAAATGCTTCCCTGGAAAGGCCTATTCTATACAGTAACTGGCTTTCGAAAGATTATGTTCCTGTTGAAAGAGAGAGTCTCAGAGAATACATCAAAGCGAGACTCAAGGTTTGTTTTTTTTTCCTCTGATGGCTTGTTTTAATATTATATTTATATGATTTTAGTAATAGTATTTGTTCTGTTTACTTTAGTATACTAAATTTACTGTGTACTAAATTTTGTTGATAGCACAATTTTATAATAAGAAAAACTTTGACCATATCATCCAATTTGACTGGGTATGCTAACTGCCCACTCAGCAACCTTTCAACACACTTCATTCCAATTCTAGCGGAGTTCAGTTAACATAATTTGGCTTTTGAGAATGAATGTATTACAGTTTTTTGCTGTTACCATAATTTCTAGTAAAAGTCACTTCTCGAAAAATGTTAATAAAATTTTCAACTTTAAATATTAAAATATAGAGGTAACTTTTTGGCAAGATTTACCATGGAAAAAAGATTAACATTGCACTTACAACACATCATACATTGCTCCTGTTTAATGATGTGTGCCTTTTTTATACATATATCAGCCTTTTCTATTCATACTATTTAGGTATTCGCAAACCTATGTATAACATATAATATTATGTTACTATAAATTTGCACATTGAGAAAAAACCAGGCACTATTAAAATTTTATTTTCAGAAATCAAATGAAAATTAATTTATAAAGAGTATGCAAATAAAAATACATCTTTGTCTTTCCTTTTCATCAGTGTTTATGTGATTCAGACCTCCCAGACCAACCATAACCCTCGCTCTGTCTCCCCTGTCCCCCTAGGGGATATAAAAACATTGTGTTGTGTGATTCAGACCAGTCAATTTCGAATCATCAATTTCTCCTTCGGGTGAATGTAGTGAAAAATCATGATCTTCATTGTCATTGTAAGTCTTTTCAGCCTTCGATTCACTGTTCAAAATATCATTTAATAATGATAAAATATCATTATTGTTCAAACAAAGGTCCGACTTCTAAGGCCGGGATTACACTATAAAAGTTTGATCAAGATTCTTCTAAAAACTCAGAAAATACAACCACACACAAGTTACATTAGAGCAAATGTAACCAATGGGCTTATTGGTTGTTTTCTTTATGTTTTGTTAAAGACCTTTTATCAACAGGGGTCTGTCCAGCCGGAATTTGGGTCCGGAAAACGGACCCTTCACAAAATTCCGGGGCTTAAAAAAGGATGTTTCACAAAATTTGGAGGATAATAAACGGATCCATCACAAAATTCCAGAAAACGAACCCTCCATGAAAATTACGTCGTAAAAAACGAGCTTTTGCGACTGCTGCGCGACAAAATTCTTATCAGTTATGACCCTAGTCGTAATAGAAAGCCATTGATCTTTTTTTTTAAGCATGCATTGTTGGCACAACACCACCACCCCCTCCCCCATAGATGAGTAATCTTATCTATAGAAGTTGTTGGTCGGATACCGGAAAACATGACCTTGAAAAGGCGATCGGAGAAAGAGCGTGACCTTGAGAGGGCTTTCCTTGTTTCTAGGCTTCTTGTTAGGACATCCCGCTGGTTGACCACGGATTGACCGCGTCCGATATTTTATCGCACAACCTATGCCATTATACAAACGCTTTAGCCCCGCACTTCTCCTCAAATGGTCTTTGAATCACAACCTCTTGTTAGTCGTAAAATCGGTGTAGTTGATGCTTATTGTAGAATTGGATTTTTTGTGCACGT
This sequence comes from Pholcus phalangioides, assembly GCF_987345545.1. Taxonomy (NCBI): domain Eukaryota; kingdom Metazoa; phylum Arthropoda; class Arachnida; order Araneae; family Pholcidae; genus Pholcus; species Pholcus phalangioides. The sequence continues at coordinate 1,494,232 of NW_028301608.1, read as the reverse complement.
TTTTTTTCCTGTATTGCGCTTTCATTTTTGAAAATTTAATATGAAGCGTGGTCGACCACCAACAGGTGGAAATTCAAGGAATAGTGATTACTACATTAAAAAAATACGGCCAACTGACGTTCGGGGATGCAGCTCCATAACATCGTTTTTTAAACGAGGATCTGAAAACGTCACCAAAAAGACGTCAGATACAGATAATTCCAATTGTGCTAACCCGGAAAAAATTACTGAAACATTGCTTCCTTCATCGGTTTCGAACCACGCTGTCGAAACCTTGGATACGGCGCGATACATTACCGATTTATCGGAGGCGCCTAAAGACATTACCGATTTATCGGAGGCGCCTAAAGACATTACCGATTTATCAGAAGCGCTGAAAGACATTTCGGATTCTTCGAAAGACATTGCCGATTCGTCGGAAGCGGCGGAAGAGATGACCGATTTATCGGAAGTGGCGGAAGACAATTCCGTTTCTTCGAAAGACGTTACTGATTCGTCGAAAGCGGTGGAAGACATTGCTGATTTATCGGAAGCGCTGAAAGATGCTACGAATTCGTCGGTAGAGCCGGATTTTAAGAAAATTTCATCTACAGAAGCTAGAAAAATGGGTCCAAAAGTACCGAATTTGTTGAACATCGCATGTTTTGAGAAGCTTCACAGTTGGCTATGTTACAGCATTTCTGCATCTGGCTTTCTTTGCAAAATATGTTCTACATTTTTTGATAAGGGACCCTGGATTGACCAAGGGGTGCAATTTGGTGATCACCCAACACGATGTGTCAACAAGCATATATATAGCCAGAAACACAAACAAGCTGTGAGTGCATCAAAAACTGCATCCAAAAACCCCTTGTATTTGTTTACAGAAAAAACTGAAATTGCTGTGCAGAAGACTAAGGAAAAAAATGTGAAGGTTTTAACAAAATATATAAAGATTTTGTACTTCATGATAAAAAAAAAATGGGCAGTCTCCGATAATTTTTCTTCTGTAGTTAAGTTCATTGGTGAGGATCTTGGTGACAAAGAAATAGAATGCTATCTTGCTGCATGCGGCAAGAATGCCACCTATCTATCAAATGTGTCAGTAGACAATCTTACAGAGGCAATATCTTTGTATTTAGAGAGGAAAACTTTGACGGCTTTGCAAGTAGCCACTTCCTTTACATTGATAGCTGATGAGGCAACTGACGAAGCACAAAGAACACAGTTAGGTTTAATAGTGCGTTACAAGATAGCTGGAAGTCCGCTCAGAGAAGAGTTCCTCAGTCTTGTGAACCTAACTGCGACAAATGCAGAATCTGTTACATCTGCCATTGAGAAGTTGTTTATAGCAAAAGCAATTCCAATCACTAACTTGTTGTTTTTAGCTTTGGATGGAACTAATGTGATGAGTGGAGAAATATCAGGTGTACAAAGACGTATACGACACTTGGCACCTCATTCTATTTATGTCAACTGCAGAAATCATCGACTAGCTTTAGTTTTTGTACATTTGATAAAAAAATATCCCATTCTACAGGCTGTGGATGCCGTTCTCATAAGCTTATGGAAGCTTTTTCACTACAGCCCAAAGAAACAGCAAGTGTTTTTAGATATTCAGCAAAATGTGTATGGTGTAGATGTTTTGAAAATGTTGAGTGTTTCGGTTACGCGGTGGTTATCTCATGGACTTGCATGCCAACGAGTGATTGATAGGTTCCAACAGTTGATTGAAACGCTCGATAATCTTTTCTCAAAGACTCAGGAGCCTGAATTGAAGGGGATTAGAGAGCAACTTCTGAATACAGATGTTCTCCTATGTATTCTGTTCTTGGCTGACTTCCTCAAAGTTATAAACAGATTTAGCTTGTGGCTTCAGGGCTCTACAATCATGTTTAGCTCTATTAATGCAAAGGTTCTAGTTGTTTGTCAGGAAATTGAAGTGCTTGCAAATGATTTACATACAGGGGAAAACTTCAAGCAGTGTAAAGATCTGTTGTGCTTCTCCCAAGAATGCACTGAACTTAGTAGGAAAAAACGAAGCAAGAAAAAGTATGGAATGGGTGCAGACAGCATAATCCAGGAATTTAAGGAAAACTTTGTTCAAAATTTTATTTGTGATTTTCAGGAAGAAATGTCGGCTGCATTTGGTGTGAAAAACAAAATATTAAATTCCTTTGATATATTTCACACAATGAATTTAGATTTAAAGACAGTGGAGACTACGGAAGAATGCCTGGATATATTATTGTTGTTTTATGGTGGAGAGCAGCAAAATGAATTTCAGGGGACTGTGAAAATATCGGAACCCATACTTAATGCATCTGAAGGTATGATGGAAAAGAATGGGTTTGATAAAGAGATATCTCTTGCGAAATTGTATTTTGAGACACAAAAGAATAATGAAGCAAGTGCATTTCTCAGAGAAGACAAGAAATGTGAGGCCAAAAAAACTATGGGGAAAAAAATTTCTCCAAATGATGTTTTGACAATTCTGGAGAATGATGCAAGCATCTGGACTGCTTATCCTAATTTAATGAGGTTATTATCATTATGCACTATCATACCTTCATCAATAGCATCTGTTGAGAGACTTTTTTCTCAAATGAACCTTGTGTGCACCGATTTAAGATCAAAATTGTCACTAACCACTCTCGACAGACATCTTCGGATCATACTCAATGGACCCGACAAGCTTACAGATATTGAATGCCTTTCAATCATTGATATTTTCAAATCGACTGGAAATAGACGTATAAGGATATGATTGTTGGTACGTTTTTATATTTTTCTGAAGATTTAGCAATTCTCACTTTTTAACTTGAAACTCAATTTGATTTCAAATTAACGTAAAATAAAGTAATGCAAAGACTACGAAACACAGATTGTGGTGTTTTTTTTTTTTTTTTTTTTTTTTTTTTTTTTTTTTTGTATAAAGTAATAAATAGGAAAATGAGGTTGCTGTTTAATTAGTATTACTTTCACTGCTATTTTGAACGTTTTCACAAAAATAAGGTACATTTTCACAAAAATAAGGTACATTTTCACAAAAATAAGGTACATTTTCACAAAAACAGGACCCTGTGCAAAAAGTCTGGACAGACCCCTGATCAAACTTTTATAGTGTAATCCCAGCTTTAATATCTGCTGATGATATCATCGTACATGGCAGAGGAGAAGCAGAGCATGACCGAAGATTTATATCTTTTCTACACAGATGCATAGAAAAGGAATTAAACTTAACAAGAACAAGTTAGAGTGCAAAGCACCCCAGCTAACATTTTTAGGACATCGGTTGTCGAAAGATGGCATCTCTCCTGATCCAAGCAAGATAGCAGCTATAGAAAACTTTTCAAACCCAACCTCAATCACCGAGCTAAGGAGATTTCTGTGTATGGTGAATTTTTTAGGAAGGTACATACCTAACCTCGCTCATATTGCTGAACCACTGCACAACCTTCTGAAGTCTGAGATTATGTTCAACTGGGGGTCCATCACAAAAAGCAGCCTCTAATGCGATTAAGGCAAGAGTGGTTGATCATATAACGCTGGCAACCTTCGATGAAAATTTACATGTCACACTGGAATGTGATGCAAGTGAGTATGGAATAGGAGCTGCAATGCTCCAAATGGCAGGTCCATCATTTGGGCCCCCCCCCCCCGGCTTTTCAAAATACACTTAAAATGGTATATATATATATATATGCATACATTAAGTACATGTTCTTTGCCCCTCCTGGAAAAAGTTGAAATGACTGCCCTGCCAAATTCATAAACCAATTGCATTGGAGACTGAACGCTGGTATGCACAGATTGAGAAAAAACTACTAGCAGTTGTTGTGACTCTTGAGAAATTCCACCATTACATTTATTAATTCCACTATTACAAATATCACTGTTAACACCAACCACAAACCCCTCGTGGCTATTGTGTCTAAACCTTTGTTCAAATCACCAAGGGGCGTTTACAATCTCTGTTGCTAAGAGCAAGACACTATGACTTCAACTTGAGGTACGTTCCCGGAAAGCAAATTCCTGTGGCAGATGCTCTTTTATGAGCTCCTTCAAGGGACTCAACTCCATCATACAGCAGATGTGGTGGATTCGATTAAGAACATCCGCTTCTTACCAGTGTCTGACCATTATCTACCTATCATGCAACAGCACACGTGGAGTGATTCTACTTTGCAGGGAGTTAAATGCCTTATATTGGAAGGTTGGCCAGAGACTAATATGAATATCAATGCCATAGCGGCGGCGGCATATTTCCCATGTCAAGATGAATTGGCTATCTCCAATGGCATTATTGTCAGAGGAGACCGTATTGTAGTGCCAACAACATTTCAAGCTGAAATGAAGAAAAAAATACATGCCGGGCATCAAGGCATAAATGCATGTCTCAGACGAGCGAGAGAAGTTGTCTTCTGGCCGAACATGTCAGGAGATATTCGGCAGTATGTCGAGTCATGTGGCACATTGCAACGTCCCTTAGTGACGTTTGCTTGCCCGGTTCGAAATATCCAGTAATTGTAGTGGCAAACGACAAGTGAAAAATTATTACAAATAAACTTTCGCATGAAAATATTATTTATTAGGTTTGAATGTATAAGTTAGACAATTTTAACAGTAGATTAATTCAACATAGAACCCTCTATTCGACATTAACAGAAAGATACGGTCTCACCAGTTTATGGTCATCAATAGTCAATCTTCTATGCCGATTGGATATCCAACGTTGATAGTCACTTCTGTGTAGCTTATCCCTGTAAGTATCAGTGGAGGTCTCTCGGTTGAGAGCCAGATCGTTTCGATCAGCTCCAGGGGGCCTCTCGGTTGAGAGTCGGATCTATTCCAGCAGGGGCCTCTCGGTTGAGGGCCGGATCTCCAAGATGTTACTTACTGCACGTAGCCTTGACAAGGCCAGCTGCTACGTTACTTTCCGTCTATCATCAGCAATGAAGTATTTCGACTATGAAGATAAATTAATGCTTTCGATTCCAGACCTGCCGGGAAACAAATTCAGATACTATAAACTATTTCATTTTAAATAACTATTAGCCTATTTTCCCAGCCTAAGGCCAAATGATACGGTAGCAAGACGGAGAACCGTCCAACTAGAGGGCTTCAGTTGAATGAACAAAACAAAGGATGAGCGCAGAGTCAGAGACAAAGAGGGAGGAATTTATACTCCCATTTCATAAAAATTTTAGGACCACATGTCCTTGCAAGGCCTTTTCGCCTCAACAAAAATATCTGATTTACATACTCATGCGTCACTAAATAATAAACATTACAAATAAAATATTACATCGGAAATCTGGCAACATGACACAATCCGGAGAGCTGATCAGACTCTCCCAACTATATAAACAATAACCAAACAAGACAAAAAGAAATGAAATGTTCCGACGGAGGTCTGCAGCCCCCGCCGAAAACAAGTGAGTACAACTCTATGTTTTCCATGCAACAAGACTTATAATAACTCCCCCAAGAGGTTCTTTATTAAAAATGAAAATATTTTACCGGACAAATCCTTAAGCCTCGCCCAAACTATACAGAATTTGAACCAGACCCCTCGACGAAAATAGCGACATCGTCGTCATGAGGGAAATTAATTTATATGGGACATCAGTAGCCCGCCCTCTGGCCCGTTCTCGTTCGGCAGCCGAAAGACCCCACCCGCCGACTGCCGAACTAAGCAAACATTCTGACCCTTACCGGTTTGCCAGCGGGTCCTCGGGTGGTTTCCGGTAACTGAGAGGTCCCTGGGGTCTAAAATAAGAAGGAATTGCCCACATAACGACAAGATCACCATTAACGTAGAGGGATTGGATCCCGATACATTACAACATGCACTGCCTTCACACCAGCGCAACCAACTCCAATGATGATACCTCATGACACATTTCTGGGCCTGTGACTTGAACTGGGTGCTGATATTTTTCAGCTGAAAGAGCGAAATTACTTGGTCCTTGTAGATTACTTCATCAAATTCATAGAAGTAGACTTCTTGCAAAATACTCTAGCTATCACAGTAATGCACAAATTGAAGTATCATTTTGCTCAGCACGAAATTCCTTGCACGCTCATCCCAGACAGTGGTCTGCAATTCAAGAACAAACAATTCCTAGATTTCGCAAAGGGCTGGGGCTTCAGTCATCTCTTGTTGAACCTGAGGAACAGCCTCTCCAATGGGCAGGCGGAATCTGCTGTTAAAATTGTGAAATCTATCTTCAAAAAGTGTGCTCGCTCAGGAGAGGACCCATACCTGGGCTTATTAAATAAGCTCAATGTAACATGCCAGATGGTCAACTGAGGTGCAGCCCAGCGCAAAGGATTTTTGGAAGACCTACACGGACGAGCATTTTGGTTTTTTTTTCAAGCTGAGCACAACTCGGGTCTATCACCATGGGCAATTTACTACCTAGTAAGTTGTGCCGGAAGTGTAAGTGTGTGTACCTAACAGTCTGAGTGCGTATCTAGTGTTGTGTATGATTTTTCAGTGCTGCCATCTATATCTCAGAAGTGAAGTGAGTGATGTGTAGTGACACACGGATGAGGCTTTTTTTTTTTCAAACCGAGCACAACTCAGGTCTATTGCCATAGGCAATTTACTACCTAGTGAGTTGTGCCGGAATTATGTGTGTACCTAACAGTCTGAGTGCGTATCTAGTGTTGTGTATGATTTTTCAGTGCTGTCATCTGCTGACCAGTAGCCAGCGTCTACAATTCACTCTACCACAGGTTCCTGAAGTCCATGCAAAGTTTCTAGAAAGGTAAAATGAGATGGCTCAGTGACATAATAGAGCATCACAAAACCTTGCGCCATTGCATCCTGGAGCTTCAGTGTGGCACTAGAACCCTCTATACAAGAGGCCGATTTGGGAAGAAGCCTGTGTAACAAAACAGATCAGTCTGCGCATGTATGAAATCTACAAATGAGGGCTCCACGTTGAGAAGAAGCAGACAATTCATTAAACCAAGTGTCCAACAAGATATGGAAATCAAGCAAACAGCTTCGTAGCCAGCCTGTCACCACCAAGACAATGTGACCTCGCTACCTGAGATGCAAGAGCCTGAGTACAAGCCAGAAAGAAGTGGTCCTAAATCTCCAGCAGCCAAGAATGAGGTATCACCTCAATGCCAGGTTCCAATACCACAGAAACAGGTAGCAGGCCTGTCATCACAGACAACCCGGGATAATGGATTTTACACGGCCACAAAATGATTAGCTCTGTTGCATTTTTTGCACATGTGCTTCCATGCAGGACAAGATTCCTTTCTTATCGGATGATCAAGCCTGTGATATTTGCATTTATAGCTTTTATGATCTTGTGAAACTCTGATGGGTTTTTTGACTGCATACACTTCAGCAGGTGAATGAAGGACTGTACTCTCATTTGTAGCTTTGTCTGCTGTTCTACAAACATAAATGCATTTCTCAAGCGATAGAGAACTGTGCTTAACGAACTCTGCATAAGTATTTGAATCTCTGATTCCGACAACGATTCTGTCTCTAAGTAGTGAGTTCATACATTTGTCACAGTAACTGCATACTTTAATCTGGCTTCTAAGAGCCGCCAAGAAGTTATTGAGTGACTCACCTCCGTTTTGGCTTTTTTTATTGAAGAGGGTCCTCTCATACGTCTCGTTCGTCTGGCCAATCGTGAAAGCTTCGAACTTCTCCAAGATCTCTGACACCTTTCGATCATCTTCATCAGACACGAAATCCTGACCATCATAGAGTCACATGGCATCATCATCTGAGCGGGAGAGAAAAAACTCTACTCTATACGGTTCCGGCTGGTCATCCAGTTGACAGAGGGTGAGGTAGTTGTTCCACCTTCGGCAAAATAACTTCCAATTCACTGCAGGTTCTTCACTGAATGCGAGACTTGGTAACTGCAAACCATGGACAGGCAGCGGCCATCGGATGATCAGTTCACGCTGCGCTACTTCGTTTATGCTGAAGCAATTCGGCTTCTTCCCTGCTTTAAGATGGAGTTACAAGACAGCTGCCACCATGTTTAGTGATGCAATGCTACATCGATTATGTAGGAGATCATCACTAAAAACTTTAGTAAAAATCCAGCAGAGACATGTTACCATAACAACCAAGCCCACATTCGAATGCTATACTGTTGCCATTCCGCTATTCATTATAATAATATTGATCATAAATGTTGATATCTCCCAAACTTTCAATATCTTCAAATTTTTGTAACAAGCAAAAGTATAGGAATAAGGAAAAGTCACCAAAAATTAAGCGTGTACATTAAATACAGTTGAGATTATAGTTTTTCAAAATCAAAAACTCTGTCAAAATGACTGCTCTGGCTATTCTAGTATTAAACTCTAACCAGAGAAAAAAACCCTTGGAAATTCCTGCATCTCTTTTTATCTGCAGCAGCTTCATATGAGCCACAAATAATTTCCATTCAAGAAATAAAAAAAATGCACAGTAAATTGAACAGTAAAGTGTAAACAAATCCCTTCAAAAAAAAGGATGGACATAGCAGTAGAACCATCCGGTTCATCTTGACTTATTTATATCGGATTTTGTAATTTACGCATTTTGCACTGTGCTTTTGAAAATGGTCTTGAAGGAGCATCATTCTTAAAAACTTGCATGACTTAATAATTTGCTTTCCATTGTCTGTGAGAGTTGACAGACTGGACTGTGAAAGACTCCAAAAAAGAATAATATATATATTGGGAGAGACAAAAGATTTATTTGTGGTTTCTAGTAAACTGTTTTGACCAAGTACTGGTTTTGAAATCAAGTCATTTCTGTCATTTTGCTTTGTCTTGAATCAATCTTACATGATACTGAAATAGTGCTATGAAAAAAAAAATTAATAAAAAAAATTTTTTAGGGATTTTTTTTATTATTATGCTATGAGCGATGATTATGTTGTTTGGGGGGGGGGGGGTACTCGCCCTCATCCTACTTTTCAGTCCTGCTTTTTCCTACGTTTCTAATTTTTTGAGTGGGAGCTCTGCACTTGTCATGTCACACACAAGCTGTTGAAAAGGCGGCCAGGACTGTTACAGAAACTTCAGCCACATTGTGCAAAAAAATCTTAGAAGGCTTCATAAAAAGTCTCGAAAAGCTGTTCCGAAATTCGATAGTAAGAAGGATTTTCGCACTATTTGAAATATGATAATAATATAAATGCCATTTTTGTGAACTTTTTCTTGTAATAAATAAATGTTACTCATGCAATTTGTATTTGCTTTATAGACACACATTAAACATTTTTTTTAACCTTATTGTAGCTCATAAAAAAGTTATTTTTTTTAAAATATGTGTTCTTTAAAGTCAATCTGAAGCCAGAAGACGATAACCCATTCTTAAAGAAAATTCATGTGTGAGGTAAAGGCATCATTTGGCACCCTTTTCGTGCTGTCCTGGATGGGAAAATTTTTTTTTTACATAGAACGATGACCCATCCTAATGTGCACACCATAATTTAGGCATGCAAATTTATTGAAACAGCTTATTTATTATTAGATGTGTGTGCATTATATTGATATTTTGAAAATATTCATTTCTTATTTTTAGGTTTTTTATGAGGAAGAACTGGATGTTCCTCTTGTTCTTTTCAATGAGGTATTGGATCATGTCCTGAGAATAGACAGAATCTTTCGCCAACCTCAGGTAATTTGCACTTAATAATGTGTAACACTAAAAAATTTTTACAGTATGTGTGATATAGTTAAGTTTTAAATTGAAAAAAAACAAAACTGTTAAAATGCAAAAGCAAGTTGGTAACAAAGAGCTTGTAATAGTTAATTTTTCTGTAATGATCAATAATGTCGCATAGAGATATTTAATTCCAGCATTTTATTTTAGGGTCACTTGTTACTGATTGGAGTTAGTGGTGCTGGAAAGACAACTTTATCTCGATTTGTTGCATGGATGAATGGATTGAGTGTCTTCCAAATAAAAGTAATATGCTTTATTCAACATAGAATTTGTTTTTGTACAGTCAAACTAAGTTATAATGACTCCTTGGCTTTAACTCAATAATTGACGGGGCAGGCTGATTCCCATAAAAAATAATGTTAATGAGCAGGGCCAAGATTTTCATTCCCTAAAAATACAATAGAGGGAAATAGAAACCTGAATTTCAGGTTTTTAATCAATCTGTAGCGACATTTAAGGCATAAAAACCTTGGCCTATTAATGAGTTTTGCTTACAGCAAATTTTTTCATCACTTTTGCTTGTGTTTTTATGATGTTTTCCCTAAGAAATTCTTGAAATTATAGCTCATCACATTAAGGGAATATTCTATTAATACTTAATGGTATGCTGATTTAAATCAGCTTTTTTTTTTTTTTTTTTGAAAATTATTGGTTTAAATCGCTTTTTTTTTCTTTACATAACTTCAATGATATGGAAGTAAAAATAACCTGTGGTATGGTATGCATATTACTCATATGTGGTAAAATTCATGATTAAAAGAAATATAGACCTTTGGGGGTAGACATAAGGACTTGAACTTAATCCCTAGATATAGTGCAGAAAAAAAGCTGCTCCATTTCTAGATTTTGTGCGTGCAAAAAATTTCAGAAAAATATAGGGAGTTAAACTTAACTAAACTGCACTAAGTATTTTCAATGAATTAAAATGTGGAACTAGGGTTTTTTCCCCTGATTAAAAAACAAAGGAATAACTATTTTTATAAAGCCTTAAATTCTATGCCCTAATTGCTGATTCAAAATAATAATAGAGATGTTGTACCAACATAATATCATTGGGCTTTCGACTTTACTTTTCGTATTAAAATTCTGAGTTTGCTAATTTTTTTTTACCACAACCCATTAAATCTGTGAAAGAATAAAAATGTTTAAACTACTAAGCAACATTATGCAGGCTGGAAACACATCCACCAATTGTGCAAGGAACAATCTTGCCAATATAGAATTTGTTTTATTTAGTTGGTGCTGCATGACCCTTTGGTTTTCCATTGAGTAAATCAATAAACCTGTACCATATGTGTGATACTGAGTTGCCACTAGTCATTCACTTTAACTATTGGGGGGGGGGAAAGAATAAAAGCACTGACTACAAGAAAAATGTTAATCCATGAAGTTAATTCAGACTCAACGACCTTTCATGTTACATAAACACAGGTTTTTAGTGTTCATATTTTTTGCTTGTAGTTCGTTTCCAGTTCATACATTAATGCTGAATTAAATTTGATCAATTAGGGGGAAAAAGCAGTTGGATGATGTGAAAGTATGTTTTCTAAATGATTAACTAGATTTGTTTTAATTAATAAGCAGTCAGTTAATTTTAATAAAACAAAATCTGATTTAAATCCAAAAAATCCGATATTTTTTAAATTTTTTCATACCCTCCAATGATTTGATGCTAAATGATTAAAATAAATGTATTTATTATATGTTCAACACTCAAGCGTCTCTAATCATGACAAAATAACTTCATGCACAGTATGTGATATCATCTGATTAAATTTTTTATTAAAAGGGTCCTGTAAATGTCAAACTCAATAGTAACTACACCTCGGTACAATGACAAAAATTCTTGGAATCTTCCATGTGGTTATAACAGTTTGATTCTATTTGAAAAGTTTTCCTATTCATAGTTTTTTTTTCTCTAAGGTGAGAGTAAAGATCTCAAAATGAATTTTATGATATTATGGTCTATTTATTTCATTAGTGTGACAAAAGATACACTCTATATACACTAAGATGAAGAGAGATTTTTTATTAATAAGAATTTTTATCCAAGGCATTTATCAATTTTTTTTTCCATTTACATGTCTTTTTTTTTTGTTTTTTTAGTTGTTTCCTTATTGTTTAATATTGTTTTTTTTTAATGTTGAATGTTCAGACATTTAGTCTTTTTTTAATAATATGTAGAAAATAAAATTTTAATGAATGATTAATTTTTTTATTATTTTTTTTATCTAATTTTCTCACCCTCTCCCCGCCATGTCAATGTTTTTGCTGATATAGTGCTTAGAAATACAATTGTTAATATCATTAGTTGCACTTGAAAATGTTTGTCAAATGATTTATATTTTTTGCAGGTCAGCTAGATTTATTGTTCGTTGAAAGTTTTTTTTATGACATACAACCAAAGAAAAAAGCTTTTTGTTGTACGAATTGACTCACATTTATGATGTACTTTTATTTCTTTTTTCTCTGTAATGAAATAACCGGTCTTGTGAATGAAATGGAGTTATATGACAAGAGTTTTCAACTTTTCATTGCTGTTCTAGGTTCACAACAAGTATAGTGCCTCAGACTTTGATGAAGATCTTAGAGCTGTTCTAAGAAGATCAGGTTGTAAGGTACAGCAAACATTGTAGTCATAAATTCCATCTTTTTTTCTTTTTTTTATATACAATCTAAGCTCGAAATCCACAATTTTCAAATAACTTAACAAAGTTTGCTGGAATAAAAATAAAAGTAAGAAAAATGACAGTGAAAAATATGGATGCCATTTGTTCCAACATTAAGCAACCCTAAATATAAGTAACATAATAAATGCCTTTTTAAAAGATAATACAGGAAGTGTCTCTCTGATCAGATTTTCACAACTATTGTCTGGTGAATAAATGTTTTTCTGGCTATTGGACTGTCCAAATTGGAGTTCACACTCGAGGAGAGTGCAAATTCCAGTCTATGGTGTTGCGACTACATAGATTACGAACAAGAACATAACTTTAATAATAAACATCCAGTGGAGACATATGTTGCCATAACAACCGAGCCAACATTCAAATGCCATACTGTTGCCATTCTGCCACTCGTTATAATAATGATAGACAATTAATAACATCTTCAACATATGGTAGCCCCTACTTAATCACATGCTTAAGCTTCGTATAAGTTGCACACAATTTTCAGTCGCTCACAGTCATAAAAAAAGAAACATTGAATTCACAAGAAGTTAATGAGTTTGAAATAGCCATAAAAACTAAAAATTAACTTTCAAAGCTGTATAAGCTGCTGCTTTATTATGATAGATTACAGTAATTTTGTCTGACAGCTTCATAATTTTATGAAATCATAATACACATGTTATCTCTTTGAAGAAAAATTATGCCTTTTCTTTTTATAAAGCTGGGAGCTGCCTGATGTTCATATTCCTCGGCTCAAATCAGCTTTTTCTCATATTTGTGTGACTGAGGGTGAAAATTCATTGTATCTTTTATACACAAAATGAAAAATTTATAACTATCAAAAGATAATCATTTGGATGGTCTTCCTGTAGGATGAAAAAATATGTTTTATCCTGGATGAATCCAATGTTCTGGATTCTGGGTTTTTGGAACGCATGAATACCCTCCTCGCTAATGGGGAAGTTCCAGGTCTGTTTGAAGGGGATGAATTTACAACCCTGATGACACAGTGTAAAGAGGGATCTCAAAGGGAAGGCCTCATGTTAGACTCCAATGAAGAATTGTACAAATGGTTTACTCAACAGGTAATATGAATTTTTACTGCCAAAATAATTTTGCCATCATTTGTCATTTTTGTATCTAGCTTATTTAAATGTCATCAATAAGTCAGTATATTGCCTGTTAAAAAAATAGCAGTAATAATTTAGCTTTTGCTCATATTAACCATTATATACCTGACAAAATAAAAAGAAAATTAGTAATTAACATAATGCAAATTGCACAATGAAAAATCATAAAAAAACCTTATCTATGTACCAATTCTGTAAAAAAATTATATTGAACCATAATATATTTTTCATTTAGCTCACACTAAAGAGTACTCTTGAATTGGCTGAGGATATTGAGTACCCTTTTACTAAGTGATACTGTGTTGCCAGAAGTTGGTTCCTCATGAAGTATGACAGTTCCTTATTAATAAAAGGGAGAGGAATGAACCCTAAGAAAACTGAATTCTCAAAAATATGTGAAGAACGATTACATTTCATCTCACTAATATTATGTAAAAAATGCCACCACAGTGCATGTATTATTGTATAACAAAAGAATTTTCTAAAAAGAAATAAATTAGTTTTGTTATTATGCCACATTATAACTTAACAAAGCATCTTAGATGAAACTGAGACGATGAATGAAAACCCCCAATTTAAATGTTAAATGTTGTAAAGTCTGTTACTAGCTGTGGATAGTTTTTTCAAAGGGGAAACTAGCTACCATTTGTTCCCTAGAGTCAGGAAACCGAAGATAAGCAACTTCAGTGGATGACTGATGTACAGCCTACAGAGATCAAAACCGGGACCTTGCAATGCAAGTCCATCATGAAGTCACAGCGATTCTCAACAACTGCTATATCAGGGAAGTGGTTCAGATCAAAGTTTAGCCCTTTATTCAAGACTCCCCGGTACCATATTTGAATGAAACAAAGCTTGACCACATGTTGCCCATAATGTCTGAGTCATCTTTTCTGTGCAGGAGGTATCACTTTTTACCTGGTCTGCCTGCTCGCCAGACACATCCAACTGGTCTATCTCTCTTCTCCCTTTTACCTATGAACTCTGGGCTCTAATGAAAGAAAACTTGCAGGCAATATCCGAGGAAAACATTCTGCATCTTTTGGTTCAATGCCATGATGTTTGGAAACTCTTATTGCTGCTTTTGGTAATCACTGAATAATACTAAATTGATTACGTAGCTGTATGGACGTGAAACTTTAATCACTTATTTCTATCACCATCAAAACTTTTCAATCAATTACATTTAAATCCAATAATTCCTTCATTATGTTGCAATTTTTATAAGTATGAGTGTCTACCCCCTGGAATTCCCTTGTTTTATGGAATGCTTTGCAAATAATTTTTGTCTTCTGCTGTTTTTTGCATCATTTCTTTTTGAAAAACCTGTTGCAGTGCCAATGTTGAAATGTAAATTTTTCTTGTAAAAAAAAAAAAAAAGCTAAATTATACACATAATAAATTGGAACAAAATTTGTATTTAGTAATGAACAGGAAAAAAAATTCTCAATGTTTTTCAGGTCATGAAAAATTTGCATGTCGTATTCACAATGAATCCATCATCCGAAGGCTTGAAGGACAGAGCTGCTACTTCTCCTGCATTATTCAACAGGTAAAACAAATACTCATTTCAGGATTGCCTTTTGTTGCCCATTTTTCAATTTAGAAATCTTTATTTTAGATAATCATTCTAAAATATCGGATTAATAAATTTAGTTTTTTCTTTTGTAAGACTCATTTTAATTTTTTATGGAAGCTAGAAAATGTCTGGTCAGATATTAGAATTATACTCATGAACCTTGTATTTGATTTATTGATAGCTATTTTGTCAATGAACAAATTAATTAGTTGACAAATTATTTATAATATGCTTTATTACCATTTTTTTTACCCTCAGATGTGTTTTGAATTGGTTTGGAGATTGGTCTGACGAAGCTTTGTTCCATGTAGGCCAAGAGTTCACAGTGAAACTGGATATAGACAAACCAATGGTAATATGACACATAGGTGTTTCAAATTGGGTTTTACATTTTTTTCTTAACAGCATTATTGTATCGGATGAAATTTATCAGAATTATTAGTTTCATGGCCAAATAAGTCTAAATTGATATTTTTATATGGCACTATTAACAGCGATTGATCCTTTGGTACCGTAATTTCCCGTATATGAACCACTGGAATGTACTAGCTTCATTCAGAAAAATTACCTGCGTGAAAAGATTTTTTTGTAGAAATCTGTTGCTTTTTGCATTCTGCAGCTTTGTATAAGTTGTATAAAAAACTTTGTATAAAAAAACATGAGTTTTATTCAAGAACTAAAATAACATTGAAGTTTGAATAAAGGGAATTTTCTGTATGTTTTAATTTTTTTTTTAATTTTGTAATATCACTGATTAAGTATTAGACAATATACTGGAGTAATTTTTTATTTATTTTAAAACAGGACTGCAAAGAAATGTGATTTCTACATTATAAAGAAATAATTCTTATGAAGAGTCTATTCAATCATTATTTATGAATGCTGTTATAATTATGCATATGAATCATTTCAAGCTGTTTGAATAGTGAATTTTCTTTCAGTACCGAGCACCAGATTATTTTCCAGCAGCATTCCCCAGTCTTCATATGCCACCCAATCACCGCACTGCTATCATCAATGCCTTTGTTTATGTGCACCAAACTTTACACAAAGCTAATGCTAGGCTACTGAAAAGAGGAGGGCACATTGCTGCTATCACACCAAGACACTTTCTTGATTTCATAAATCATTATGTGAGTATTAATTGTTTGATTTTATAATGCAATTAGTTCCATGTCATTAAATTTTTCATCATACAGAGCAGCAGTTCACAAATACTTTTAGTTGTAGACCCAGGAAATCTTGGTGTCTGACATATGGACCCCCATTTGTAGCAGCAAAAACTACAATCATTTAACAGCGAGAATGTTCACGAACAATAAGGGCTTTTTTATCCAGTACTGTGCTGATGTGCTTAAACGTGATGCGATAGCAACACAATCTACTGTACTGCAATAGAACTGAAACAATGTTTAATACCCTTATCGGGAGCTGTTGCCACAAATACAATTTTTGTGAAATCATAGCAATATTACTGCTGCAGTCTACCAATGTTGCAGCTGTGCTTTTGCATGTAAATTAAATTAAAACATTTCTTTCTAAGTAATATTTATTTTTTTTCACTTTGGCATTAGTTTATTTTATAATTCTACAATTTGGCCGTGGACTCCCAGTAAAGAAGCTCTGGACCCCCATTTGGGAACTGCTGGTATAGAACTCATCAAAAAGCTTTCTTCTAGTGCAGTGTATCCCGAATTGGGCAACATAACTCCTGGGGGGATGCTAGAAGGATCTGGAGGGGAAGATTTGGATTTAGTATAGGATCCTATTGGTTGGCTTGAGTTGGGGGAGGGGTGAGAAGAAGTAGTTTTCTTTTTTTTGAAAAAAACGGGCAAGAAACAGTTTTGGAAACTATTCAATAGAGTGTTTATTGTGTTCAATGGAGAGTTGATATTATTTGAGTGTCTCATGAGTACAACATGTTTCATTTTGAAATTAGTGCCTTTTCTTTTCTCCCCTTAGCTAGAAGAATAATGAACTGCTTTTTCTTTTAAGGTAAAACTTTTTAATGAAAAACAAGCAGAACTGGAAGAGCAACAGCTTCATCTCAATGTTGGTCTTCAAAAAATCCATGAAACTGTGGAACAAGTGGAAGAACTTCAAAAATCTCTTGCATTGAAAAGTCGAGAGCTAGAGGCAAAGAATCAAGCTGCTAATGCAAAATTGAAGGAAATGGTATTTTTTTTCATCCAATATGTCTAAATAAAAGAAACTAGTAATAGATAAATGTCTCAATAGCATTGCTTTTGAAAAAATTCACATCAGTTTTGTTTTTAATTCTGTTTTCAGCTCAAAGACCAACAAGAGGCAGAAAAGAAGAAGGTTCAGTCCCATGAAATTCAAGCAGCACTCAGGGTATGTAATAAATGCTTTCTACTAAACTTTTATGATACATTTATTGAGTTTTATTATAAAATATAAGATGTTAAGGACGACAACATAAGCACAGAAAGGTTGCTACGGCAGAGAGTCCCATACCGAGGGGTTAGCTCACCAACCTCTCTGTGAGTATAAAAATTCAAAAATGTCAAACCTTACTATTCAGAATCCGCAAAAACTGTAGGTTGCAGTCTAATAGGCCCTTGTGTGCAGAAAATGACTGTAGTGCAACAAAAATGATCAAATTATTCAAATAGGATGTTTTGGATTGTGTGGATTTTCAATACTTTTTTATGGAAAGTTTCATACTGCTTGAGAATGCAACTTCATGTTTCACTGTGAATAAACTTGATTTCTATCATATTTCTTCTCAAAAGAAGAAACATTTCAATTAATTTTTTTTATTCATGATTTTGTTTTCAGGAGCAAGAAGAAGTTATAGCAGTCAAAAGAGCTGATGTTATGAAAGATCTTGCGCAAGTTGAGCCTGCAGTTATTGAAGCCCAGCAAGGTATTAAAAACAAAAAACATTAATACATAAAATAAAACTTGTTCTTCCTGAAAAATTAGAAATTCAAAGTTAGATAACAGAGATTATTGATTTTAATATTTTAATGAATCTGTGTATGAATGCGAGATATATCTGATTTATGATTTTCTTTCATTCTGTTTAATTATTTATTGGTTGTGATTGTATATGTAAATGTGTATATAAGCATATATAGAAATTTGATTCTCCCTAGATTAGGGAGTTTTTAACTAAAACCTTCCACTCCATTAGACAAGATTATTATAAACAATAATCTTGTCTAATGGAGTGGAAGGTTTTAGTTGCTACTGATCAACTTTCTGATGTACTACAATATTCATTTCTTTTTTCTTTTCTCATCTATTTCTTGTGGTATAAAGTTTATGAAATTTACACAATGAAAAGAATAAAAGTTATAGTTATGTATGTTGCACATTACTTTGAAAGTATGAAGGAAATTCTGAGAGAGAAAAAGAAATTGATAACTGACAAATAAAAGTAAAAAAAAAACCATTCATCCTTTTTCATAAATGAAATATCTGTACTGAGATCACGTCTATAAGAAATTTTTTGAAAACATTTTAAATCATTTTTTTTACATTATTGCATGTAGTTTTGCTAATATTTCCTTACATTATTGGTCACTTTTATGTTGCTGAACTATTGTGGTTCTTATTTTTGTTTTGTCTTGTCTTGGGTAACAACCACCTGTTTGTTTCTTTTATTATTTGTACCAATGCCTTGTTTGATTCCCTTCTTATCAGCTGTGAAGTCTATAAAGAAACAGCACTTAGTAGAGATTCGATCAATGTCGAATCCTCCAGCTCCTGTTAAGTTAGCTCTTGAATCCATCTGCTTGCTGCTTGGTGAACCGACAACTGACTGGAAAGCTATTCGCTCAGTCATCATACGAGAAAACTTTATCGGCACCATTGTGAACTTTGCTACAGATGATATTACGTGAGGCTTTTCTTTTTCAATGTATCATAGTCAATAATTTTTTTTGCACTTATTCATCCATGCATGATAATAAAATTTTTTCTTTTGCGTTCTTCCCATTATTTATTTTATGCTTATAATAATTTTTTGCAGTGTTAGAAATTAAACTAAAAATTTTTAGCCTTGAGTTGATGAGTATTAAAATATTTCCAATTAAAGGGTTAATCATGATTAATGTTTAGGCCGAAATCAAAAAATAAAACATGACAGGAATAGCTCCATATCTATACACATATGTTTCAGGATAAAATGGTATCATAAACTTCAACAAAAAATCAGAAAAGTTAAGCTTTGCTCATTTTTTATGCTCACTAGTTCTTTGCTCATTTTACACATTCTATTTTCTTCTGTCGCTGCTGTAATGGACTCCAGCTGTAAAAGGTATCAAGCGCCAACATCTTGTAGAGGTAAGATCAATGAGCAATCCTCCTCTTCCAGTGAAGATGGCGTTAGAAGCAATATGTCTTCTTCTCGGTGAACCAGCTCCAGATTGGAGGGCCATTCGCTCTGTTATTATCAGAGAGAACTTTATTCCCACAATTGTCAACTTCTCCTCCGAGACCTTAGCGTAAGAATAGTCCAGTATATATATATATATTAATGTTTTTAAAATCAATTTTTAGCAGCTTAATGCAAGTATGTCTTCGTTGAAAAATTTTATATATTTTTTAATGATAATAGGCCAATTTAAATTTTTTTTATTATACTTTATTTGAATTCATGGATAATGCATTAAAATTTCAAAATCTTCAATTGCGCCTAACACTCATACAGAAGTAGTGAAATGAAAACACAATGGTTTTAATCGAGATATTTTGTCGTTATTAAAAATTTTAAAAAAAATAATGCATTCACACATTTTGGTTTATGGCACATGATGTTGTGTAGAAGTTTCAGTTTACTCATGAAAAGTATGAAGATATTAGAGAGAAATGTTTTTTCTCAGCCCACAACACAATGAGGAAAAAGACTGGATATATCAATGCTCAGGGGAACTACGGAAAGAAAAGTTTAGTTTCTGCCGCGAATCACACCTTGGTCTTCCTGCAATTCGGGCAGCACATTAATTAGTATATCATGGGGAGAGAACTTTTCTTTTGCTATGACATGTACAGAAGTTTGTTTCAGCATTAATATGCAAAAAGTTTTTCTCTTATAAAGATGCTAATTTTCAAGTTCTAATGATTTGTGATTTTTTTTTTCAGTGATGATATCAGAAATAAGATGAAGACAAAATACCTGAACAATCCAGAGTTTAATTTTGAAAAAGTTAATCGAGCTAGTCTTGCATGTGGCCCTATGGTTAAGTGGGCCATTGCTCAGGTTAGTTTAGTCTTTTTCTTAATTAACTGTTGAGTAGTAATTTTCCACTTGTTACTTTTTGTATATTGGTCATCTTGTTCCTGTCATTCACTTTAAATTTTATCGTAAAATGTGCTTATGTGGGCAAATGAAATATAAAACATACACTACTTAACCAAAAAAAAGTGGTATTGCTATTACACTCAGATGCAAGTATGAGGAGGAAATGCTACGATTTGTGCAGTTTCTTCTGTTCTGAACTAAGGTTAGTGATAAAATAAAGTTGGCTGAGTATTTTTTAGCTTGCTTAACCCTATCGACGGCTCAGGGTCGAACACAAAACCTCTTCAAAAAAAGCTACTTATTTTCACGAAATCTTTTCAAAATGACCACAGGGTCACGTGATTCTAGAATGCTTTCCCCCCAATATGTGACAATGGGTAATTGGCATGCATGATAAGCCGTCGAGAGGGGGCTGAACCGAAGTGACAGGCTGGTAACGCCCGGTGATTGACCCTTTCTTCCCAGAAATGTACTTTCTCCTTTCATTCTCCAAAGTTTTTCTATTTTCCGAACTAAATAAAAAACACATAAAGGCGGGATATACGCAAAATTTTGAACGAAATTATTGTAGCGTGTTTATAGATGCTATGGTAAATAACTCTATCAATATAGATTAGCTTTAACAGGCAATAAAATTTACTTGCTTTCGCTTGTGAAATATTGATATGATTAACTTAGTAACGGAATGTCAGAACTTACTAAGAAGAAATTACTAACCCATCCACTAGGTATTTAAAAATGTCCCAATATGTTCAAGTTGAACACTCTAAGTATTCTGAATCTCGAGAAGCATTCTATATATGTGCCCCTTAATATTTTAATTGTATTTTTTAAATTTGCAAGTGTTGCAGTATGTTCTCGCGATTTTGAGGTTCACCTAAAATGTAAATTTTTTTTGAAAATCGCAAAGCTTTTTCGTAAATAATGTGCGTTGATTAAATCAGTGTTGTTGGAATTACTACTATTCGAGGCAAGGCATTGTAACAACTGATATTTATCAGTTGATACAAATCTATTCGAGCAAAACTACAGCTACTTCCCAACCTTGGAACATCATTAAATAATTAATTTATCAAAACTTTCGGGTATAACACTGCTTCTCAATGCTTTACTCACATTCTTTTTGAATATTCATTTATTTTTTTCATGATATCTCATGATCGTGGAGTTAATTTCAATAATGAGCGTAGGTTTAGTGAGATTGAATACGCATATTAGATAAACAGTCATTTGCATCGGATTATAATGAAAGAATTCTCTCTTAAATATATAAATTTGGTGCATTAAATCATGTTAAAAAAAAAAATACATGAAAACAAGTAACATACTGAGAAAATGTTTAAATGCACAAATACTAGAAGTAAATGAAGTCTCTGGAATTCAAAACGGGAAAGAAAGTTGTAACTAGAGCCCGGATTAGACGCTAAAACATGCACTAAAAATAAAGTTTAATCTGCATTTTTAAAAATGTCGAAATATACCATGAAATAAAAACACCCGATCTTTTTCAAAGAATTAGAACACCCTAGAAATTTACGAGAGCAGTTCATAAAGAGCTCAAGTTGGAAAGCTCAAATTAAGGGTATGGTTGTAATTTACATTTTCATCTTTCCCCCTATGTGACTTGCTGCAGCAATTAAGTAATAGCTTAGAAAGAGTCAAAATCACGATAGAAAATGCAATTTCTTTCTCCATACCATACGTCTTCAACTTCTGGAATCAAAAGGTAGAGAGCCTAACGTTCACACCTCTATCCAGAGATGTCTTCTAATCCATTGGCCTCTATTTTTTGTTTCCTCTGAAGACTTCGTTTGAAGATGAAAAACGCAGATAGTATGAAGAATTCGCCAATGTGTATCAAACCTCATCGATATTTCGATGGTTTCGTGATATCTGATGACTAGTACCTGATACTAGTCTTATCAAGAGATTGCGGACTCGAGCTAAAATAAATAAATTAATAAAAACTGATCAATTGCAAGCCGCTATCGGGGAGCCGATAGCGAAGATGGGATTTATAGCTGAGGCCCGATTCGGGTCTGTGCCGGACACTCATAAATTGAATGTCTTGATGCATAAAATCCATGGCCAAGACCAAGGATGGCCACAGCACAATGTATTCGTACGATATCAGTACGCGTCCCCCTCCCCCCCCCGCCCCCCAGTCCTAGCAAATACATTCGAAATTTTCTGCGTTTTTCAGAAATTTCCCGTTTTTCTACCCGTATTGCGAACATTGAATGCTTGTAGGTTTGCATACATAACGAAGAAAGACATGGAACACTTATTCGATCAAGTTGATGTAAATTTGCATGAAAAAAATTCATGTAATACAGTAATAGGTTTTAAGCCAAATGTTCTAATTTTCTCAAACAGCATTCGGAGTGTTCCAATTTTTTGAAACAAAGAGGAAAAAATTAATTTGGTATTTTACGACGCATTTAATCTACTTTATGAAAACTTTTTGCCACCGATATGCTCAAGATATGAATGCTCATATGATATGATCATGATAGAAAAGGAAAATGCAAATTAAACTGTACTTGTGCTACAACCTTGAACTGCGCTTTCCACCTTGAATATTTCATGAACTGCTATCGTAAATTTCTGGGTGTTCTAATTTTTTTGGAAAGGATGTATATATGCGAAAAATTGAAACCATCGTTGAGTAATCCCGAATTATGGCATCAAAAATGAAAAATGCACGCAGAATTGAAAAAAAAATTATATATGCATTTGAAAGAGATAAAAAATGAATTGTAATGTTCCAACAAATCAAAAAAAGAAGCAAAAATACTCATATTATAATGCCGAAATATGCATAAAATATAAAAATATGTGCCTTAAAAATGCGTTAATATGCCTGCCCTAAAGGCTCAGAATATGTAGGGGGGGGGAGTATAGAAAAATATACGTATAATTAAAATATATATATTTATTTATATATGTATTTAAAGTGGAGAAATTTCCCTGAGAGGAAATACACCCAGGAAAAAAAGAAAAATCGTTCATTTCGGAATTCAGAAATGTCAGAAATGAAAAATATGCTAAAAAAAGAAAACGCATTTATAGTGCAAAAATGTGCATTTAAAAATTTCCAGAAATATACCTCAAAATGAACAATAGTCAATGTTGGAATACTTTATTTAAAAAAAAAATTGAGTTATCTGATTATATCGAGCGAAAAACTGAATGAGGGGAAGTCATTTTACTCGAGAATCGAGTAATAGTTTGGTATTTTTTATTTTTGTGAAAAATGGCATGGAATCCAAGGAAATGACTGAATTCGAATTCAAAAAGTAGCAGATCACATGGGCAGAGATACGGGGAGGTGGCATGAGGTGCACTGCGCCCCCCCCCCACCACCAACGTCAAAGGTTAAGTCGACTAGTCTAATGTATATGTGTATAGATATCATCATCACCTTGCTCCCACAACAATACTGACCGTGCCCCCCAGACTTCCAAGTTTATCACCGCCTAAGGCGGATAATCTTATCACAAGAGAGATTTCTGCACCTTTTCCAGGAAGTTTACATTCCTCAACTTTTTTTGGGGATCGCGAATCTTTACAAAGAAAACTATTAGTAACATCACAATAAAGGAGAAAAAACAGGACATTCCATCTTTGCATCAACCATTTTGACAAAAAAAAAGGGGTTTGCAAACTTGCCTCGGCATTTATTTGATACAATACAGGTTCCTTTTCTGAGAAAAAGCGTTCACTAGTTCTCTCTCTCTCTCTCTCTCTTTCATTTTCGATTTACTTTTGTTGCACCATGGTCATTTTGTGCACACTTATCTGTTGTACCTACTGTGGGTACTAGAAGAATAGCCAGTTTTAAGAAGTCCGATAAAACAGCTGTAGTATTGGCACACAATAGACAATTGAAAGTGCAACAGAGATGAGATTTTTTTAAACTCAAGCACCTGTTATTTTGCTGTATTTACAAGTCTGGATTTACTGGTTCGCAAGTAAAATGACATGCACTCTGTATAAGAATATCTTAATACTAGGGGGGCTCTGCCCCCCCCCCTGCCGCTTTTGGCGGCCAATCCCCCCTTCCCTTCTCTTCACAACATATTTTGCTTATCTAGTCCCACTTCATCAGAGTGTTATAGAAAGTGACACGTGAAAGCACCAGCTTACTGAACAAGCGAATTTTACAATAATAAAGCAACAAAAAACAAATGTGATTCATCAAGTAACCCCACAAAACTTCTCCACGAGGGTCCCCAGACTCCAATTCGCTGAATTTTAGTGAGGGACCCAGACTGGATTCATCTGGGGCTTCTGCTGTTGCAAAATTCCACGGAAAAAAATGATATTCATCCATGGCTCGCCAAAATTGATCCTGTCAATTTCCACATGGGGCCCCCGACCTGGAAGCTTGTCGGTCATCCCCCGCTGCGAGTGCTATGAAATATTTTCATTTGTATTCATTTTACCAACGAATAAAACCCATAGCCCCCAACAAAATACGTTTACAAAATGCATTTATTTCGGACTTCAGCTGCTGCAAGTTCCACAATGTTAAACAAAAGACAACAATGAGATTAATCCAGGGCCCCCAAAATGAAACCTATCAATGTCCACATCGGTCCCCGACAGGCTCGTCATTGGGGGGGGGGTTATATATATACACATACATTGAGTACGTGTTCTTTGCCCCCCCCCCCTCTGAAAAAAGCTAAATGAGGGCCCTGGTCCCCGACCTCGAAGCTTTACCGACTTCCACAGCTGCGAGTGCCACGAAAATTTTTCATTTGTATTCATTTTACCAACGAATAAAACCCATCGCCCCCAACAAACCCGGACCCAGAAAAGAATAAGATTCATACAGGGCCCCCAAAATGAAACGGGGTCCCCGACTTGGAAGTACCCTGTGAGGGCCATGGCAAATTTTCATTTGTATTCATTTTACCAACGAATAAAATCCAGCGCCCCACGCAATCACTCTGGACCGAATTCGCAGATTTTTATGAGGTGGGGGGGGGGGGGTCTGGACTGGAAATATCTTGGGCTTTCGCTATCGGAAATTTTTCAGTTTTAAAGCAGCAAGAAAACAATGAGGTCCATCGAGGGCCTCTGGAAATTAAGCTTTTTAACTTCCCCATGAAGATATATGTGCTATGCCACCCCCAGGTACCAAGATCCCGTGTGTTGGGAGCACCGGTGATTTATGTATATTATACAATGTCGGCATGACCCCCCACACTTTTTGATTTTTCACACTATAAATTAACCACAGAGGGGCCCGTGAAAAAGCTGGTTTGGGGCCCGCTATCTCTCCCATCCTAGGGGCCCCTACTGTAGGAAGTAGGAGCCTCTCGGTACTTACACATAACTTAGTCCCGATGGGGGATATGCAAGAGTTGGTCCCAATATGCAAGAGTTAAATGAAAACTTGAACCAAAATTGTAACCGACTTCCGTAACCCAAAAACGTAACAGATTTTCGTTACATAAAATCGTCACTAATTTCTGTTGCTTAGAAACAGGCCCTTTTCGAGTTTGGGATTTTATATTATAGAGTAGATAATAATTAATTCAAAGCAAAAAAAGATCGAAACCCCTTTAAAACGTTGTTCAACGGACGGCTTTTAAAACGACGCAACGTACCAACGAGAACGACGACGACGGGGGGGGGGGGGCAAAGCATATGTACTCAATGTGTGTGTGTATTTATACCATTTTTAGTGTATTTTTAAAAGCCGGGAGGGGCAACGCCCCCACCCCCCGACGCCCCAAATGACAGGCCTGCCCAAGAGGTTAACGAAGCCACCCTGGAGACTTTTTTTCCATGAGATGCTTCAATAATTTGGTGACAATTTCAGTAGAACATTAAATTACACAAAAATCATAGTACATAAAACAAATGGTATATAGAACATTCGTTAAAAAATATACACGAAGATACCCTAACCCAGCGGTTCTTAAATTTTTTTTCACTCACGGAGCCCCGTGGGCCTTTCATTTTAATTGATTTATCATATTTTGTTTATTCATTTCATTTTCCACGACCTGTCGCAGAGAACTAATAACTAGTTCTCTTAGCACAAGCTGTAGCTTTCTGCGTGGATGATGAATGAATTATTGGATTTGGAATAAACCTCAGAACAGTGGTTAAATTTCATAGGTTTGAATATATATTCAAACGAATATTCAGATACGAATAATAAATATTTTTGTCAAATAAATTAACAATTTCTAATTTACTGGTAAAAACTTTCCTTTTTTTCAACTACAACGTGGGTATTTGTGCCCTTTTCAAACCAAGTAATCCTTCTTTTCTCAATAAGCTATTCTTCTTTTCAAACATTGATGAGTTTAGGGAGGAGAGGACTCTATTGTTGCAGGAAGGGGCAGTTTGACGACACTGTGTACCTGTCACTAACCGTACAATGAGATGGGGGAAGGAACTGGTTCCTGGCGAACGCATTTATGAGTTCGAGCCGAAATGACGGTAGTTGTCTTCGGACTCATATATGAGTTCAGGCCGAAATGACGGTAGTTGTCTTCGAACTCATATATGAGTCTTCACCGTTTAGAAGGTTAATGACCATATTTATTCATCAAAAGACAATAGCAAAATACATCTTGCTCTAACTCAGAAAAATTCCTTGAAAGTGCATGAGTCATTATTATTGGACACAGATTACCAATTAACAAGTCCTGACTTGAATTTAATCAAGAACCTACGAAACTCATTAAAGAGGATTCTGTGAGAGTCATTCAACTCTTCCTGGATCCACCAAGGATCTTTGTAAAACGTTAATGCAAATCAGACTAAAAATAAGTAATAATAATAATAAACTAATCTTAATAAATATTAAGAGATATTGTTTGACCCCCATAAAATAAATGCTGTAATAAGTTCATGCTTAATTCATGTTAAAAGCAAGCCAACATAGTGTTGGTGTGCAAATTCTTTTGGCCAGATAGTTATGTAAGTATTATAGTAAAACCTCGATGAGATCCAACACAATTGAAAAGAGCCTAAGTTTGCAAATGGAAATGTCATAATAATAGAATATGCATTATTATTTTTGATGATTATACTGAAACTTTTTATTTTTCACTGCATGGTTTTAGGTGAATTATGCTGACATGTTGAAAAGAGTTGAACCTCTTCGCGATGAACTGAACAGCCTCGAGAAAGAGGCATCGGATAACAAGAGGAAAGCAGCTGAAATGGAAGAACTCATCAGTCACTTGGAAAAGAGTATTGCTTCTTATAAAGAGGAGTATGCTAATCTTGTTAGTCAAGCACAGGCTATCAAAACAGATTTGGCAAACGTGCAAGCAAAGGTTTGTGCTAGTGTTATCTAGATATTTATATATATATAATATTTCAAAGTATGTTTTAATGAATAATTATGACAAAGGTGAAATTCAAAACATTTTAGTCAGAATAATTTCTTATTATTGATTGCATAAGATTCTTTGTTGTGAAAGTGATATCACAATATATGTTCTCATTTCTGTTATTTGAATTTAGAAAAAAGAAATGACGTGAGTTTTTTTGCTTTTTGTATTTATTGTTTATTTTAATTTTTTTGCATTCGTACATCAATTAGATTTATTCCCATTTAATTAATTTATTTATTCAATATTGCTGGACCGAAGCCTATACAAGGTTATGCTGAGGTGAAATTTGACTGAGGAAACAGTTGACATTATAAAAGAAATCTAAAACTGTTGTACAATCAATAATGTTTGTTGAGTGATTGCTCCAATCAGTTATTGTTGAAGGAAAGAAACTTAATTTGAAACAATCTGTGGATGCAAAGATGGGTTTTAATTTTTTGGAATGGGTAATTCTATTGGAAAAGTAGGAAGCTTAGAGTTAGAATATTGGAAGTGTTGATATGAAAAGGCTGTGAAGGATTTTGAAAAGGAAGGCTGATCGAGAGATATGTCTACGGATATAAAGCGGTTGGATATTGAGTTGGTGCTCAAATTCAGTAACGGAGGTGGAGGATGACCGGCAGTTTAAAATGAAACGGGCAGATTTATTTTGAATGGATTCTAACTTGTCTATATTGGAGAGAGTATGGGGTCCCAGATTTCTCAGGAAGGATATAGGTTTGGGAGTAGAGATGTCTGAGGTGACGGGTGGAGTTTTAAGGTTTTGAAGAAGAAAAAAAAGATTTTTTGGAGACACTTATGAAAGACATGATCGACATGGAGGTTCCAACAGAAGTCAGCAGGAATAATTACACCCAGATATTTGTAATAAGAAACCTCAGTGAGATTATAGAGTTATTGATAGAATAAGAAGAGTCAAGGGTGTCGGGCCGAAATAGCTTACATTGGGAGAGCAAATGCGTAGAAGAAACGATTTTATTTAACGTAATACAAGACGAGACATCCGTACACGTAGGCGTCGAACGAACATATCATACACGGGAAAAAGATACAGGGGAAAAGAAGACAAGCGAAAAGTCACGTAACGTATCAGTTTCGCCATCTGGAGGTGACCAGAGGGATTACAAACGTAAGCTCGTACTATTCCCAACATCCTCCCCACCCTGGTCAACCTCCAGAGGAATTACCAATTGAATTGGCCGTCGAATTTCTGTTCCACTGGCTGTACGTAGAATACACGAACGAATGTTGCCGTCACGACCTTTGACGAGGGATGATATGCGTGCCTTCGTCCACATGTGTCGAGGTCTTGCATCTTCCTGTAGGAGGACGACATCTCCAACTCGTAGCTGAAAACCTTGGTCTTTATTTTTCACTTCGTGGAATGTCTTCAGCTCTAGTAGATATTCTTTCCTCCATCGGTTCCAAAAGTCATTCAGTGAATCTTGCTGCAGTGACCACGATTTCTTGAGGTCGGTAGCTGCAGGAACCTTTTCGTGAGAAGGAAGGGTTGTCAGTCGTTGTCCAACCAGGAAGTGGGCAGGCGTGAGTGGTTCTTCGAAGCTATCATCTAACTCGATATCTGCCGTCAATGGTCGGCTGTTGACTGCGGCTTCAATTCCAGCCAACGTAGTCGTCAGTTGTTCGTCATCGAGAGATGCGCGACCTAATGTTTTCCGTAAACAACGTTTGACGACACCAATCATGCGTTCCCACCATCCTCCCCACCAAGCCGCTCGAGGGGCTATGAATTTCCAAGTGATTCCGAAGGCGTAGTACTGGTGAGCAGAAGGTGAAGTCATGGCATCCCAAAGGACGGAAAGCTCACGATTTGCGGCGTGAAAAGTCTGCGCATTATCCGAATATACAGTGTTGGGAACACCTCGACGAGCAACAAAACGTGAAAATGCCAGCAAAAACTTATCTGTAGAGCAATCCGTGACAAGCTCGAGATGAATCGCTCGAGTGACAGCACATGTAAACAACAAGATATACACTTTCACTGAGATAGAGCTTCTACGAACGTATAGTGGGCCAGCGAAGTCTATTCCCACGACACTGAATGGTTTCGACTGTGTGACTCTATCCGAAGGAAGTGGTGCTTCAATTTGAGCCGGTGGCGTGTTTCTAAAAATTTTACAGGGAAGACACTGGCGTAGGACACTTTTAATAATCTGTCGCCCTCGAAGAATCCAGTAATCATTTCGCAGTTCAGATAGTACCACTCTCGTGCTCAGATGATGGAGACGAATATGTACGTGACGAATGAGCAATTTCACAAATGGGTGTGAACCATCGAGTACCAAAGGATGTTTTGAAGCAACTGGAAGTGATGCAAACTGCAAGCGACCACCAACTCGTATCAGATTGTCACTAAGAAATGGATGGAATTGTGCAATTTTCGAGTCTTTCGGAAGTTGTTTACCATGTCGAAGAGCATCATAGTCAGACGGAAAACAATCTATTTGAACTTGACGAATCCAATAACACTTCGCGTTTTCGAGTTCTTTTGCTGTTAATTCGCCATGAAGTTTGCAAGACGTGCGACAGTTGTATATGAATCGTTGAATCCACGAGGTAACCCGAATAAGTTTCGCGTAAGAACTGAAACGAGAAATGTCAATCACTGGGAGAGACGTAGATATCAACATTGAACTTTTCACAGTCTGACGAATTTCTGTCGAAGGTAGATTCGGACTAGTCTCAAGAGCATCATTCAGAGATGGGTGTCCGTTGACATGAAACGATGAATCAAATACGTTACGACACTTTTCCGACTCAAGAATGGTCTTCACTGCGTGGTGAGGGAGATAATAAATTCTAGGACTTGACGATTCTGGCGCGATTTCGACGTGGCCGTTCTGGATGTAACGTTCCATTTGCTGAATGTACATTTCCCGAAAAGGGCGATCCTTATCCAGACGTCTACGAAGAATGTCAAGGCGGCGTGAGGTAATAGGTCGATTGTCCGACGTGAGGCATACGTTTTCTTTCCACGGTAGTGAAACGACACGACGATGGTTTTCCAGGCTGTAAGATTCGTGGAAATCTTGCAATATTGATTTTTCGTTTACATCGGTGATTCCCATGGCCTCGAGTTCCCAGAAGCGTTTGAACGAGTCATTCATTTCTTCAGTACAAGTAGTAGCCGTGCAATGAACAGTAGTGTTGTTCGAAGCAGGAGTGTGTTGGACATGAACGTTGGAACGTGTACCGCTCAAGATATGTCCGAGATGAGACGGAACAAGAACGAAAGTGTCTGACAATTTGACCGGCGAATCAGTTTTCACTACTTTCCAGTAATAATGGCTACCGATGAGAATTTGAATCGGGATGTCGTCAGAAGAGTGAGGGTCCGCAAGCTGAATTCTGCGTGAAGTAGCAAATGCACCAATGTCTACCGGAGCCGTAGGATGTGAGGCGTAGGAATTATTGCTTTCGAAAGCAACTATCGGAATCGATCTGTTATACCAAATGCTAGATAAGAAAAATTGCACTTGACGTCGATACATCGATTGTTTTGGCACAGCTTCGAATGCACTGATAGACAAGTTGACCGATTGCAGCACATGCAATTGCAGTTCATTCACTAAACTGCTGTGAATGAAGGAGGTTTGACTTCCGGCGTCTAACACACATCGAGACAATTTGCAATTTCCGTTGGGACCGAATACCCAAATACGTGCAGTTTGCAAATACGTAAAACGGGGCGATACATCAATTTTACCAACAGCAGTTGAGGCATGAAGTGAAGGACAAATGGATACGTGATGTTTCCTTTTACAGTTAGAACAGAAAGCTCTAGCACGGCGTGGGCAAGTTTTAGCGTTATGCGAACAGTTAGTACACAAAAAACAACGACGAGTTTCTTTTAGCTTCTGCACTCGTAATTGAACATCAGTTATCACCGAGCAATTTTGAGGCCAATGATCATACGATTCACAAAATGGGCAAAACGGTGACGGATTTTTCTGGTTACGTCGAATGCGAACATGAAATGCTTCCGTAGTCGGGCGGAAATTCGAAGGTGGCAAAGGAAACTCACCTTGCACTTTGCTTGATAATCGAAGTCCGTCGATTTCTTCACCGAGGAACTGCATCAGCTTGGATATGTCCATGTCCGAGATATCTTGCCATTTAGAGTGGATAATCCACCGTTGACGAATGTCCGTAGGAAATGTGCGAAGAATCTTCGGTGTCAAAATCCGACTGTAGTTATCGACATCTTCGCCGAGTGATCAGAGAGCTTGAATATGGGCGTTAATTTCCAAGTAGGTGTCGTTGAGAAACTCGGGCGATGAAGCTGTCGCTGGACGCAGGCTGTCGAAGAAATCGATGGGGGTCTGTATGATGGTATCCTTGTTGCCGTACCTGTCGATCAGCATCTTCTTTACCGTCTCGTAGGCTTCCGATGTGACGCCGATTCCCTCGATGAGCTTCTTGGGTTCGTTTTGGAGATACCCCCGTAGAAAAACGTGTTTGTCGATGGTTGACAGTTGAGGATTCTCGTCGATCGAAGAGGTGAATTGTTGCCAGAATGTCGGCCAGTCTTCAACACAACCGCAGAAGGGCTCTAGGCGTATTGTAGGCAGCTTGAGAGCACATGGTGATGAAGTCGATGTAGGTTGAGCTGAAGCGGGAATCGAAGTAGCAACCAGAGGAGGCACCGTCGTTGGAGACTTGTTGCGTTTTCGTAGCACGAGAGAAGCATCGAACAAGGCACGTTTCGCTTTCTCAGTGTATTCCTCGCATTTTTCGATATCGATAGCGTAGTCCTCGTCCAATAGTAGAGCGTGAATGCCGTCATCAAGGCGAAGTAATTCGTCCAATTCCTCCGTCAAACGAGAAACCATGAAGTCGATTTCCGAGTCGGTTTCCTTCCCGGCACTGTCCAACGTTGAAACGAATCTAGTTACCTTGGCGCGCACCGTTGTCCGTTTCCGATGGAGCATCGTTATTTTCTCCTGATCCATATTAAGACGAGTTTCGTTGGTCAAAATGTTCATCCGACAGGTTTCCTTCATCAAAATATTCGTTTCGGCGTGTTTAATTCACCAAAATATTCGTTCCGGCGGGTTTCGTGCACCAAAATATTCGGGGGCCGAAATAGCTTACATTGGGAGAGCAAATGCGTAGAAGAAACGATTTTATTTAACGTAATACAAGATGAGACATCCGTACACGTAGGCGTCGAACGAACATATCATACACGGGAAAAAGATACAGGGGAAAAGAAGACAAGCGAAAAGTCACGTAACGTATCAGTTTCGCCATCTGGAGGTGACCAGAGGGATTACAAACGTAAGCTCGTACTATTCCCAACAAAGGGGAAGTCTTTTGTGAGTAGATTTCATAAAAACTGTATTTGAAGAGTTAAGGGGTAGTTACTAGGACAAGCACCATTCCTATACTATATGACGTTGAGGTTATTTTGGCGAGATGGGGGGGGGGGGGCTTGGTAGGATTCGTTGTACACTGGGTTGGTAGATGATACAATCATCTGCAAAGAGTCTGATATGGCGATTGATGGAATTAGGAAGATAGTTTATATGAATCAAAAATAATATAGGCAAGAGAACTGAATCCTAGAACAGACTTAACCTGGAGAAATTGGGAGTTCTGCCCCTTGAAGGAGACAAAAGGAGTAATGAGAGGAAGTGAGATCAGAGGAAAAAGCCCGATTAAATTCAGTGTCAATATTAAGGTGAAAAGTTAGGTCAATGTTATCAATTTTAAAGGAAGAAGGGACAGCTGATTTAGGACGAAGAAAATTCCAAAATTTTCAGGGGTAGGTTTAAACGTAGTGAGGTAAGGAGTTAGTTAAATAATTTGTTTTTTGGTGAACGATGAGATCTTATTTCTGAGCTAAAAAGAGTTATTGAATTTGAGTTTGGAGACATTTCAGCAAATTTTAATTTTTAAATGGCTAATATCACAGTTGATTCAGGAAATTGAAGAGACATTTTGAGGAAGTATTTTTGATTGGAGCAGAGTGGCTTTTCATTTTTTGATAACAGATTTGAATTTACTCCAGAGAATATGAATATCATTCAAGGAAGATGACAAGACGAAATCAGGGAAATCGATGGGAAGGATATTTTTTGTAAGAGAGAAGTCGGCCTCTTTAAAGTTGAGTTTTGCAGCGAGTTTAAAGGAAGGGAGAGTGTGAAGGAGGGAAAAATTTCAGAAATGCCACCAAAAACTGAGAAAGTGGAAACTGGGATTTTATTTGAAACAGCAATTAGGTTTAATGTAGAGCTAGCTTCCTTCATTAATGTAGAGGTAGGAACTCTGCCGCACTGCGCCATCCTTCTCCAATAGTGTATTCTCATATTTTTTCTGCACCAAAATAGCGAATTTTACTTCAGTATGCCTGGAATTTTAGAAAGCATGGCATAAAAAATGTTGTTCCTGCTTGCCGCGAAATGATTCTTTCCAAGAAGAGCGTATTTTATTTAAATTATCGGCCCCTCATCAGGCTTTCATAGCAAAACCCTGATAATATCCGTGATCGTGCAACTGAAGTTGGTTTGCAATGGTCTTTCATCTTTAAGGTTCAAATTTGAGTCAGTTTCTGTTTTCAAAAAAAAAGGTCGGCCGAATTATGAATGCTAATTTAGAAACTTTGCCAAATAACAGCATTAAATCGCCAATGTTGCAGAATAACAAGTGTTAAATCACCAAATATCGAGTCAAATCGCCAATCTTGCCAAATTAGAAGCGCTGAATCGCCTAACATTGTGTTTATTCTTCCAAAATTCTGTCCAATTTTGCAACAATTTCTTTCGGAATATAAAACAATTGAAAACTTATAGAAAATATTTAGCGCATTTGAAATGCTGTTCCAGACAGCAAATAGTGCCCTCAGTAAGCAAAAATCATCTTAACACTTTCGGGTCTGAGCTATTTTGACTATGTTTGTCCCTGTGGACTGAGGGTTTTTACACTTTTCATGATTTTTAAAATAATACTTAGAATATATATATATATATCTTGACAGTTTTTTTTAGTTAGAAATTTCAAACTCTTTTCTTTCATAATATAGCAATTATTTAAAGGTAATAATTAATATTCAATGAGAAATAATTTAAAAAGTATGTTTTAGAGTTTTAAAAAAAGTTCAGCATAAGAAAACATTGTTTTTATTCATGTTGAAAAATTATCTTTCCTCAATCTTTTTCCAGTTTCTGCCTTTGATTTGCTCTGTTGCTCCTTTTCATCATCTAAAATGAATAATAATTTGTAAAATATACGTCCTAAAACATTTGAAAAAAATAAGTAATATACACAAAAATTTTTTTGTTCAAAAGCAAAAAATCAAGTATATTTACCAGTGCTGTCGTCGTCATCTGAGAACTGCGATTTTGAATCCCTTATACAAGCGGACTGGTATTCTGGATCATCTGAATCTGATAACTCTGACAAAGAATTGTGTGTTAATTTATCTCTAAAATCGGCCAAATCACATCGACACCTGATAACTCTAAAAATTTTTTATGAGACATCACAAACACAACAAACATGGCTACCTTACCTAGGAAGACAAATGTGTTTCAACTGTATTTACTTCTGTATCGTTTTATAAAGCTACATTCGTTATCTGCTGCTATCGATATTTTTTTTGGAACTAGAAGATTTATAGATTATGTTTAAAAACACTGGGAACATATATATTCAGCCATTTTATAGCTACAAGAATTAAAAGTTAAGCCTAAATCTGACTCTGGTTTAGTTCCTTTGAACAAAAACTCCATCCTTAGTCAAGCTCGGGCTTAGACCCGAAAGTGTTAAATAGACTGGTGTGAAAAATTTTATGACAGCCGCTCTTTCAAACAAGGTGTCAAAAGCCTGAAACACCAAAATCAAGCTGATGAAAAGACAGTGCGGTTGTTTTATTTTGAAAAGGGGTTGATGGTTAATGGAAATATTTTTGTAAGTTAATTTTGCTGCTCTAATTTATGTGTAACTAACCTCCTTTGCTTCTATGATTACGTGACTAAGGCTTTGGGTAAGAGCAAAAATGTCGACGTTGTTTACCTTGATTTCCAGAAGGCATTCGATCGGGTCCAACATGGCAAACTCTTGAAGCGTTTACACGAGATTGGAATAGGGGGCAACTTGCTGAATTGGATAGAATCGTGGTTAAGAGACAGGTCGCAATGAGTTATGGTGAACGGGGAATTCTCTGGTTGGACAGATGTCACAAGTGGAGTTCCTCAGGGAAGTGTCCTTGGCCCCATACTTTTTTCACTTTTTATCGATAAACTCGATCAGGGTATCGATGGAATTACTAGCAAATTCGCAGATGATGTGAAGCTAATGGGGGTAATCGGGAATGAAAGCGATAGGGAGTTGCTCCAGACCAACTTAAACAAGATTGCAGCATGGGCAAATGAATGGAGCATGACGTTTAGCGTAGATAAGTGCATGGTCGCTCATTTTGGTTCGAACAACCCACGGTTCTCTTACGAGTTGAATGGTGTCACTATCCCGGATGCAACTAGAGTCACCGATTTGGGAATTCTCATTGACGAGCGACTTAAGTTTTCTGAACATTGTTCAGCGGTTGTCAAAAAATCGAATAGAATGCTTGGTCTCATTTTCAAAAAGGTCTCTTCGCGTTCTCCTAAAGTCATTCTTCCGCTTTTTCGAGGCTTAGTTCGTCCTGGACTGGAGTATGCTGTAAGGTTTTGGAGACCATACCTACAGAGGGACATAGACTTGGTTGAAGGGGTGCAGAGAAGAGCTACGCGTGTCCTTATTGGCACACAGGGCTTGAGTTATGAAGAAAGACTTCATTTTTTGAATATGTTTACATTGGATGAACGCAGGTGTCGAGGAGATATGATCGAAGTGTTCAAAATTTTCAATGGGATGGATAGGATGGACCATGAACTTTTAGTACACCGCCAATCGACTGCTTTTGCAAGGGGACACCAGTATCGATTGGTGAGGGACAATGCAAGGTTATGGTGTCGCAGGGAATTTTTCTCCAATAGGGTTGTTAATAAATGGAATAGCTTACCCCCGGAGGTAGTAAATTGTAATACAATTGACACGTTTAAAAAGAAATACGATAAACATGTTGGGGTAAATCGAGAAGCTATCCATTCTTAGAATAAGACAACCATAAGTATTCTTTATGGGCATTGTATAATATTTTATCATGTGTATATATTGTTTGTAATTTGTGTTAATTGCATTTTTAATTGGGTTGCTGTATTTATGAAACATATGACAACCATATTTTTATGGGCATCTTTTTATCAGCCACCTCGTTGGGCATTTTGCCTGTTGTGGCGTTGTATTTGTATTTGTATTTGTATAAATATCTGCTCTGAATCCTACATTTTGCTGCTCTGAATCCTGAATTTGCTGCTCCAAAACTGCTCAGAATCCTAAATTTTGCTGCTCCAAAACTGCTCCGAAATGGCCTTTGGCCATTAATGAAGGAAGTAGACATTTTCTGTGGATATTATGCAGAGGTGAACTTGGAAAGAAAAGTCATCTGGTCTCTGCCAGGTCCTCTCTTCTATATGGTAGCACATTTACCCGCTTTGCGATATTATGCAGAAGTGAACTTCTGCATAATATCCAGATAAGATCAATTTCCTTTATGTGTTGGGCTATCTCACTGATGCCATTAATACACTGAGAGCCAAAAAACTGGTACATCTGCCTAATATCATGTAGGGCCCCCCGCGAACCCACAGAAGTGCCGCAACACGACGTGGCAAGGACTCGACTAATGTCTGAAGTAGTGCTGGAGGTAATTGACACCATGAATCCTGCAGGGCTGTCCATAAATCCGTAGGAGTGAGAGGGGGTGGAGATCTCTTCTGAACAGCACGTAGCAAGGCATCCCAGATATGTTCAATAATGTTTATGTCTGGGGATTTAGGTGGCCAGCGGAAGTGTCTAAAGTCAGAAGAGTGTTCCTGGAACCACTTTGTAGCAATTCTGGAAGTGTGGGGTGTCGCATTGTCCTGCTGAAATTGTCCAAGTCCGTCGGAATGCACAATGGACATGAATGGGTGCAGGTGATCAGACAGGATGCTTACGTACCTGTCACCTGTCAGAGTCGTATCTAGACGTATCAGGGGTCCCATATCATGCCAACTGCACACGCCCCATACCATCACAGAGCCTCCACCAGCTTGAACAGTCCCCTGTTGACATTTAGAGTCCATCAGCTCGAAGCAATTGAAACCGAGACTCGTCAGACCAGGCAACGTGTTTCCAGTCCTCAAGAGTCCAATGTCTGTGTTGTCTGGCCCAGGCGAGGCTTAAAGCGTTGCGTCGTGCAGTCATCAAGGGTACACGAGTGGGCCTTCGGCTCCAAAAGCCCATATCGATGATGTTTCGTTGAATGGTTCGCACGCTGACACTTGTTGATGGCCCAGCATTCAAATATGCTGCAATTTGCCGAATGGTTGCACGTCTGTCACGTTTAATGATTCTCGTCAGTCGTCGTTGGTCCCGTTCTTGCATGATCTTTTTCCGGCCGCAGCGATGTCGTAGATTTTTTTTTTTACCGGATTCCCGATGTTCATGGTACACTCGTGAAATGGTCGTACGTGAAAATCCTAAATTTCATCGCTACCTCGGAGATGCTATGTCCCATCTCTCGTTCGCCGACTATAACACCACATTCAAATTCACTTAAATCTCGATAACTTGCCATATTGTAGCAGCAGTAACTCATCTAACAATTATGCCAGACACTTGTTGTGTTATATAGGCATTGCCGACCGCAGTGCCGTACTCTGATTGGTTCCATATCTCTTTATTTGCATACGCATGCCTGTACCAGTTTTTTTGGCTCTTCAGTTTATTATGAAAAAGGTAATAGTGCTGTACTGTGTATTAATAAAAAAAAAATTTTAATATAGAATTATGTTCATACCAAATATCTCAAGATTGATAATCTCTAATGAATTTAGATCTTTTCGTTAATTCATCTTTTGTACCTACCAATAATTTTTATCTGAACCTTTCGTCAAATTACCTTTCAGGTCGATCGGAGTATTGCGTTATTGAAAAGTTTAAGCTCAGAACGTAAAAGGTGGGAAGATACTAGTGAAACATTCAAGAATCAGATGGCCACTATTGCAGGAGATGTTCTTTTAGCATCTGCTTTTCTATCTTATGCTGGTAAATTGATGTCTGGTTTTTTTTTTTTTAATTTCAAATAGATATAACAGTAGGCACATTTAGGGAGGAACTTGGGACCAACAAAAAAAGTGTGTTAAATGTTGTCACTAACTAAATACATTTCCAAATTTTAAAAAAATGTTATCTCAAAATTTAGTGTTTATTATGCTTAGCAAGTATAAATAAGATAATATGGATAGGTGACATGCTTGTAATTGTTGAATAATACAGCGTGCTGTTATTCAAGATTTCCTGTGAAATGTTAGATACAAAATGATACAGTAATTATATGTATAATATAATGAAGAGAAAACCAATGATAAAGGTGAGTAACAAGTAAAAGCCATGAATTTCAAACTTGTTTCAACTTAAAATGGGTGCCATCTTTGGAGGATATACATATAACCACACACTACCTTTACTCCTCTAAACTAAATATACATTATAATTAGGAAATAACTTCATTTCACATTAGTTCTCTCAAAGTTCTTATCATCAATTGTGATTGACTGTAATAACCCCTACGGTGGGGATGCTGATGGGCCTGGGATGAATCTTTATGACCATTTTGTTTCTCTACACCATGAATATGAATACAAATGCAAAGGGCTGCAACAGGCAAATGCCTGTTTTATTAACAAAAATGTAAGGAAAAAGATTCCTGTGGAAAATCCTGGCATAAGGGCGTGTTACAGAACACTGCCTTAAATCCATGCTGATCATAATTATGATCGATCAATTCCTTATCTTCATTATCCTTCCCTTCTTTCAGCACCTAATAGAGAAATAAAGCTTTAACTCATCTTCTCCCTCCTCCTGTGCACAAAGGGATAAATGTTTCCAGGGCTTGGCACGGGTCATTTTTTTAGTTTTTAGAAGCTGGTCACTTTTATTACGTATTTTCGGGCCCTGGTTACTTTTTCCACTTTTTTAGCGAAAAGAAAACACGACCTCTGTCTCTGCCACTTTTCTGGTAGCTACGTTTCTCTTTTCTTCTAGGAAGATTATGGGTTCAAGGTCACCTATTTTCTTCCTCTCTTCATGCAGCTAAAGCAACATCCCCTATCAGAGTTGCCAGATTGGCAGTTTTATTGCCAAATTGGGCTGGTTTAAAAACGGTTTGGCGGAAAATTTTTGTCTTTGGCAGTTTTTCTAAAATTGTGTTCATGGCGAATTTCTCCCTATTTTTCTTTCTTTTTCTTTGCTTGTGACCAAAGTGTTTTTTTTCCTGAGAAGGCGGAAGGGAGGGGGGGGGGAGGGCATCTCACCCAAGCAATGAAAAGTGAGAGCATTTAACCACAATGCCTTTGCCTCGCCTCCCCCAAAACAGTGTGTACACCTCCACTATTTTTAAACAGCTGTAGGTTAGTGCTCCCTCCCCCACCATGTGGCCAATATCACCCCCCCCCCCTGGATAATTTGATGGTCCAGGGGAGAGGTGCAACAGAAGCTATAAGCAGGGATGGGATTGCTGCACCATTAGCAATTTCCTGCTACATACTGCGTCATAACGTTGATTTTCGTAGAAAATTTGGTGCTTCTGCTCCAATCAATGAAAAGTAAGAACATTCAACCACAATGCCTTTGCCTCCCCCAAAACAGTGTGTACACCTCCACTATTTTTAAACAGCTGTAGGTTAGTGTTCCATCCCCCTACCATGTGGCCAATATCACCCCCCCCCCCCCGGATAATTTGATGGTCCAGGGGAGAGGAGCAACAGAAGCTATAAGCAGGGATGGGATTGCTGCGCCATTAGCAATTTCCTGCTACATACTGCGTCATAACGGTGATTTTCCTAGAAAATTTGGTGCTTCTGCGCCAATCAAGGTTCTTTGAAATTTCCTTCTTTCGCTTTCAATGACGTCATTTGAGTCATGCTGTGACGTCAACCTCTGCGTTGCTACTGTAACTTATAGAAAACTTTTGTGTATGTTCCGGTTTTTTTATAGAATTCGTCAAGATGCCTGTTCTGCCAAGGTTTCCTGCATTTGGGTGTGAACATGGTGCTTTCGTATTTCAGATTCTGAAAATCAGCGTCGTCTCTGATTGATTAAAAAATCGAATTTTAAGCTAAAAAAAGGTTAGGATTTTTTAACCAATCGGAGATGACGCAGGTTTTTGGAATCTTGAAATACAGACACACTGTTTGCACCATCAAGCTGGAGGGAAGTATGACGTTAGTGGTCTTCGCCTTGGCAGTGCTGAGAACGTCATCTGCAACATCATTAGTTGGAAGATCACGTGACTCGGTGAAAACACACACAATCCTCCGTTATTTTCTTATGGCATAAATAGGAGTTTAAAACAATAAATGAAAGAAAGAATTTCAGCATCGATGAGATAATTCCAAAATTCATGAAAGAGATAATTTCAGTCTTAATGGAAGGTAATTCCAGCATTAATAAAATTCCAAAATTAATGAAAGTGCTAATTTTAGCATTAATGAAAGACAATACCAGAACTAATGAAGGAAAAATTCTAGAATTAATGAAATAGATAATTTCAGTTCCAAATTAAATGAGAGATAATTCAGCATTGATGGAGGAGATAATTCAACACTGATGAAAAAAAGAATTCCAGAATTGATGAAAAAGAATTCCAGAATTAAAGAAAGATAATTCAGCATTGATGAAAAAAAGAATTCCAGAATTGATGTAAGAAAGAATTCCAGAATTGACGTAAGAAAGAATTTCAGAATTGATGTAAGAAAGAATTCCAGAATTGATGTAAGAAAGAATTCCAGAATTGACGTAAGAAAGAATTTCAGAATTGATGTAAGAAAGAATTCCAGAATTAATAAAAGAAAGAATTCCAGAATTAATAAAAGAAAGAATTTCAGAATTGATGTAAGAAAGAATTCCAGAATTGATGTAAGAAAGAATTCCAGAATTAATAAAAGAAAGAATTTCAGAATTAATAAAAGAAAGAATTTCAGAATTAATGAAAGAAAGAATTCCAGAATTAATAAAAGAAAGAATTCTAGAATTAATGAAAGAAAAATTCTAGTTTTAATGAAAGATAATTCAGCATTGATAAAAGAGACAATTCAACATTGATGAAAAAAAAAATTCCAGAACTGATGAAAAAAAAATTCCAGAATTGATGAAAAAAAAATTCCAGAATTGATGAAAGAAAAATTCTACTTTAATGAAAGATATAATTTCAGTTCCAAAATAAATGAAAGCGATAATTCCAGCATTAATTAAAGCTAATTCCATAATTAATTAAAGCTGATTCCATAATTAATTAAAGCTAATTCCATAATTAATTAAAGCTAATTCCATGATTAATGAAAGAGATAATTTTCCAGCATTAATAGAAGAAATAATTTCTGCATTAATGAAAGAAATAATTTCTGCATTAATGAAAGAAATAATTTCTGCATTAATGAAAGAAATAATTTCTGCATTAATGAAAGAAATGATATTGAATAAAGGAAATAATTCCAGAATTAATGAAAGAGATAATTCAGCATTGATTCAGAAGTAAGGAGTAGTCATTCTCAAAATGCTAAAGATATTGATGTTGATGCCAATCTTCTGAAAGCTGTTCGCAGCTCGCATCAGAAGTACCAAGACAGACTTCAGCACCAAAAACTTTTGATAAGAAAGTTTCACGACCAGATGAGAATCAAAGACTAAAAGCAGAAGAAAGGGAGTTGGAAATTCAGTTGTCATAATCGAAAACTATGCTCAACACTGCAGAAAAAATGATAGAAGTAGGGATAAAGAGAAAAATCTTTGTAGATATCGAAAGTGGGCAAGTTCGTCTGAAAACACTGAAACAAAAAATGTGTTGGGTTCTTGAGAAATTAGAGGAAAACAGCGTCGGGAATCAGCAGAAACAGAGTCAACAAAATGTCATGAGGTTTTTTTTAATGTATGCTTGTTTGTTTGATTTGTAAACTTTTACTTTTTTTTAAGCCCAGCTTGGATTATGACTAATTTTTACTTCCTACAAGTGAATGTAAGTTTTATCAAACATCAAGAGAGTTAAATGAATCAGTAAGAGTTAAATGAAAACTTGACCCAAAGTCATAACCGATTTCCGTAACACAAAACGTCACTGACTTCCGTTACATAAAATCGTCACTAATTTTGGTTGCTTAGAAACAGGCTGTTTTCGAGTTAGTGATTTTATAGTATAGAGTAGATTTGTATATGAGTCAATTTGAAAAAAAATAGGATTGTTGTCATTCATGTAGCTCTTAAGA
This sequence comes from Pholcus phalangioides, assembly GCF_987345545.1. Lineage (NCBI taxonomy): Eukaryota > Metazoa > Arthropoda > Arachnida > Araneae > Pholcidae > Pholcus > Pholcus phalangioides. The sequence continues at coordinate 1,451,153 of NW_028301608.1, read as the reverse complement.
AAGTATTCTTGATGTTAAACAGGAGATGGCTAATAAGTATTGAAAAAATCTGTTGTGCTGAGAATTTCAAGCTTTGTTACTTTTGGGATGCTTAACATAGATACAATAAACTCTTTGCTTAACAAAATCAATGTATTTCTACTACTTTGTGTGTCTTGAAAACGCTGCATTTTTGAAAGATGGTTAAGCAGTGAAGTATTTCTACCACTTTGTCTTGAAAATGACACATTTTCTAAAGATTGTTTAGTAGCAATAGTCTAAATTGAAACACTTTAATTCATGAAATTTTTTTGTAGATCATGTCTGAAGAATTCATCACAAGATTCTAATGTTATTGTTGAATGTATTGTTAATTTGGGATATAGAAATGTCCTTCAGCGGATACATTAGAAGAAAAAATAATAGTGAATTCCGAACACATGCTAGAAAAATTCAGGCTGCACCATTTTCTACAGCAAACAGTGAATATAGGACTTACATTATTTGCTGCTCTTGCTTCTTTTAATTGTGCTTCTTTTAATTGAAAAACACATCTGAACAGATTATACAGACTTAGGTACCGTATGTAAATAAAATTTGTACTAGGTAAAAGAAAATTTGATTGTGTATTTTATGCGCTGCCATTCATAGCATAACATGAATAAAAAATCCACTAGTGTGGGGATGGAAAAAAATTCTCTCCTTTAAACTTTGTTATTTCTTTGTTTTGTTTCTTTAAATGTGAAAACGTTCTACTGTTTTGAAATTTTTCCTGCTTAAATTAATTTTGAGATGAGTTGTGGAAAGCAGCTCGAGGAAAGGCATTACAACTGCTGCCTACATTTGGCGTAATGTAATTCTCTCTCTCGCATAGCTGTTGATAAATTTGCTAAGTTATTCAAAACTTTCCTGTTTAACAAAATCGTTAGTTTGATTTAATTATTTCTTATGTAAAAATAATAAATTCGTTCCATTGAAATGCAAAGTTTAGTGAAAACGGTTCATACGATTGCAGATTGTCAAAATTTGGACACTTTTTACAACTATCTAGGTCACTATTTGGTCACTTTTTACAAATATTTAGGTCACTATTTGGTCACTTTTTTAAACATTTTGGTCACTATTTTCACTAGTTTTGAGGCCAGGAATTGTGCTGAGCCCTGGTGTTTCTGCTCAAATGACAACTAGAGTTAATGTCGTGTATTATATCCTTATTGTGAAAATGTTAGTTTTTCTTATCTGTGTGCAGGAGGTAAAAAGCACAATGTTGATATTGGAATAATGCTTTTAATTTGTTTTACTTTTGTGAAACTACACAGAGGTATAGAATATTAAGTCCTATTTCAATGAATAACAAGATATACCCTCATGTTCATAAATTAAGGATAATTCAGAATCACATGGAAATCGAAATCTAAAGTAAAAATTTCACCTGTAGAATTATCACACACATCTGCAAGAATGATATGCACAAGATGATGCCGATAGTACATCACAATGACGAGAGTGTAAGAGGGGAGTTTATAAGGAATGGTGGCGAAGAAGTAAAATTGTTCACAAGAGTTCTGTAAGGTGCTCAGTGCCATAAGCGAATAGTAATGACACAGAGGACGCATGTGGATGATTTTTTACGTGGTAGAATTATCGACCGCCTGGAATGTGGGCGTACTCAGATGGAAGTATCCGAGGAACTTGGAATTGCCCAAAGTGTCATCTCTAGGCTTTGGCAACGATTCCAAGATAGCGGAAATGTCAGTAGACGTTACAGTACAGGTCGCCCCCGAGTTACAATGCCGAATGAAGACCGGTATTTGGCAGTAACTGCCAAAAGAAGCAGACGGAGTACAGCATCCGACCTGTCCCGTCAGCTATCTGCAGCCACGGGTACCACAGTTTCAAGGCAAACCGTGTACAGACGTTTGGGAGATATTGGTCTATATGCTCGCAGGCCTGTCACATGTGTTCCGCTCACGGCAACTCACTGTCGGCAGCGATTAGCCTGGAGTAGAGAACATGCAATGTGGACATCGTCACAGTAGGCTTGTGTGATGTTTTCCGACGAGTCCAGGTTTAGCTTGCAGTCTGATTCACGTCTGACTTTCATATGGAGAACACCAGGTACCCGTTACCACCAAGACAACATCATTGAACGACACCATTACGGTGGTGCAGCATTGCTCGTTTGGGGTGGAATTATATACTGGGTTCCAGAACAGATCTGCTGCATGTTCAAACCGGAACCATGAAAGCCCAAATTTATCGGGACATCATTCTGGAACAACATGTACGTTTGTTTAGGGGTGCCATGGGCGCAGAATTTGTGTTTATGGATGACAACGCCCGTCCTCACCGAGCAAACATCGTAAACGAATGCCTTGAATCTGAGGATATAACCCGTATGGAATGGCCAGCATTCTCACCTGACTTGAATTCGATAGAGCATGTGTGGGACATGCTTGGCAGACAAGTTGCAGCCCATCAACCACCTCCTACATGTGTACTGGAACTTCGGAGAGCATTGCTTACTGAGTGGAGTGATCTTCCCCAAGATCAGATCGATAATTTGATACTCAGCATGCCTAGGCATTGTACGGACTGTATTTCATCGCATGGGAGACATACAATGTATTAACCATCATACCAATCATGTAATAGTAAGTTTTTGTAAAGGAGATATTTTTTACAATTGCTCCAGGGAGTAAAAATTGTAGTTTTTATGAATGGAATCATACATACACCATCGTTTTTGTTCTTTATCTTTTGTTTAATAAATGGGCTTTATGAATAAAGAACGTTTGTTTTCTTTCGGAACCTTTATTTGCCGGAGCTGGCATTATCCTTAATTTATGGACATGAGTGTATTAACTTCATAAAAATCTCAAGCTGTATAAAGACAGACCAAAAAAAAAGTAAAAAAACCTCTGAAATGCTCTTCTATGAAATTTCCTTTTTGTGACAAAAACCTTTTAACCTCCCCAGCACACATATATATTATTTATTTATTTATACAGTATTGTTTGACTGAGGCCCGTATAACAAAATGTGGTGGTGAAATTCGGCAGAGATGGTGGGTTAGGTTATAGACAAAATCAGAATCTGTTGTACAATTAGTAATGTTTAATGAGAGGTTGTTCCAATCAGTCATTGTTTGAGGGAAGAAATTTGAAACAATCTGTGGATGCAAAGATGGGTTTAAATTTTTGGGAATGATTGATTCTATTGGAAAAGTGAAAAGATTGGGTTAGAATATGAGAAGTGTCGATATGAAAAAGGCTGTGGAGGATTTTGAAATAGAAAGTTAATCGAGAGATGTGTCTATGAGTAGAAAGTGGTTGAATATTGAGTTGGCGTACAAGTTCAATAACGGAGGCAGTGGAAGACCAACCAGCAGTTCGAAATGAAGCAAGGAGATTTATTTCGAATGGATTCTAACTTGTCTATATTGCAGGGTGTATGCCGTACTCATGTATCTTTTTTTTTTTTTTTGTTATGCTTCTGTAATGATTTCCACATTCTGTTTCAATTTTTCTCAGGCTATTATGATCAACAATACAGACACAATCTTTTTAGTTATTGGTGCAATCATTTACATCAAGCTGGAATATTGTTTAGATCTGATCTTGCTCGAACTGAGGTAAGAGTATTTATTAATGATGAAATCAAATATAAAAAAAATGAGCAAAATTGATATATAATTTTTTTACTTGACATTTGTTTTTAAAAAAAAATTATTTCAGTACCTGTCTACAGCTGATGAACGTTTGCGCTGGCAAGCTAATGCATTACCCTCAGATGATTTATGCACCGAAAATGCTATCATGTTGAAACGATTCAATAGATATCCATTGATAATAGACCCATCTGGACAAGCTACAGAGTTTATACTTAATGAATATAGGGCGAAAAAAATCACAAAAACAAGGTAATTTCTTATCTTTCAATTTACTTCTATTATTTTTATTTATTTATGTTTTAAAGTAATATTGACTCTCCACATAATGAAGTGACTATTGATTATACCGTATAGGAATAATTATAACAAAAAAGATAAGGTTATTGATGGAAATTGGTCAGTGACAAATCCTTTCGATATGATGGTAGTCAGGCCTTAAAAAAAGAATATGTATGAAGAAATGAATTAAAATGAAATTCTTCCTGTTAAATTATTCAGTTTAAAATCATAATTTCAGTTATATCCAAATGAGTGTTTTTGTTAGTTTTGATTCATATTAATTTAGTTTATTGGTTGAAATTTTTTTAAAAATAAAATAAATGTAGTTGAAGGCCATATTGAAGTATCACTACTGATTCCTTTGTACTACAATAATACATTTTTCATGATACAAAATGAAAGCATACATATCAACTAAGTGTTTGTATCTTTTTGTAGTTTCTTAGATGACTCTTTCCGTAAAAACTTGGAGAGTGCACTCAGGTTTGGTAATCCACTTCTTGTTCAGGTAATTACAGTTTTGCAATTATTAATTTATGTTTATTTTCCATCTCATACCTGTAGTTTTAGAATGCTTGATTTATGTATAGAATTATGTTTATAGAGTCACATAAAAATAATATGAAAATTTGAAACATGAATGAGTGAATCGTGAAATTATAATGAGATTATTTTTTTCCTCTTGCATCGGTCCTGAAATTATGATTTGACCTCATAATTTGACCTCAACATTTCACCCTCATAAGAAATAAAAATACTTAAATATAAACTTTTTCTACTGAATAACTAGGAATTAAAATTTGATAACCAAGTAGGACCTAAGTAGGTTGGTTCCAAAATAGGACCCTTGGTAAACATGAGAATGGTTATACTTTCTCCCTTATAAGACAGTGGCTGTACCTATCATGGTGGGGGTATTATAAAAAAAATTCATTAAATCATTTCATTCCATTTTCTGTTTTTATTTATTAACTTTATTATACATGTATATTTCATATTGATAGGATGTGGAAAGTTATGATCCTATTTTAAATCCTGTCCTCAATCGAGAAGTTCGTAAAACTGGTGGCAGGGTGCTTATCACATTGGGTGACCAGGACATAGATCTGTCTCCATCATTCTGTATATTTTTGTCAACAAGAGACCCAACGGTGAGATTTATTTTGTGCATTAAAGGATTTTATCTTTTGTAGACTTGTATCAGACCTTTTGTCTATTTTCTTGTGAAATACATTGCTATTCTGAGGAAACCAATTAATTACGAAAACCAAAATTGATTTCATTTTCTATTTTTGACCTGAGCTTTTTTAAGGGCGTGTGCAGATTGGGATTGTAATGAATATTCATGAATTATTAAGGGACTTGGCTACCTCAGAACGTTATTTCAGGAGGGGGGGGGGGAACTCCTGTGGCCCAAGTCTTCTAGGTTCCGGTGCCACTGAAGTGCTGTATTTAATGAACTTTGAATTAAAATTTTTTGTTTTTTATTCTATTATGATTATGTTGTCCTGGGGGGGTACCTACCCCCGTGGCAAAGCTGAACATTCATCACTACTGAGACGCTTTAGGCCAATGTTGGCATGTCTGCTCCTTTGAAAACATCTGGGAATAATTTTTTTACAAATACAGATGTAAATTGGTGCTGGTAGTATATTTTTAATTGAAACAATACATCAGCACAGAAATTGAGAATGGATTTTTTAAATTAATTAAATGATTAATTAAGGGTGAAATATACAATTCTCTTTGATTTTCATATTATCTATGGACAGATAAAATCTTGCTCAGCAAAGTTAAATAGTTTCTACCTTGAATTTCATCTCTGAACACACAAAATTTCAACAGTCCTCAAAAAATGATGATAGCAGAGAATCAACTCTTTCTAGGGGAAAGTATCATACTTGCATTTCATACTGAAATGACACCAAAAGATTTACAGTAATCTCTCAATTATAAATTTCTCTCAGTTATTAGACAATTTTCTGCACTCAGTAAAAAGCATACACTTCCTTCACTTATGTCTTTTTTTCCTTTTCCCTTGCACAGACGCATCACCATGTATTTTCCATGTACATTAAAAAATATACTGGACCATAGAGGGTTGATATTTACGTTATAATCTACAAATTAAGGGCAGGAAACGATATTAAATATTTTATTAAACAAACATGGTGTGCAGAAGATGACTGTCTAAGGCAAAAATGGAAGACAGTATAAAATTTACCACTTGGAACTTAGCAGAGATTTTAAACATTTGTATAGTGCATACAGTTCATATAAATTTTGTGAAACTAGTCAGAGAAAAATATGCATATACAGTCAAACCTCGTTAGTGCATCACCCGGTTAACACGTCACTCCGCTTACCGGTTACTTTTTGGAAGTCCCAATTGTCCTCAGACAGGAATTGGCACATCTATGGCTTACTCCGTTTAATGAGTCACTCTGCTTACGAAGTCATATTTTTGCTCTCCCAAGAGTGACTCATTAACGAGGTTTGACTGTATAGATCACAAACTCAGAAGCATATCACCATTAAGTTCGTAATATACTTCTGAAGCAAAACAAACTCATTTCTAATGCCTTGCAAGCTGCTTTAAAAGAAGTCGCAAATCACTTTTTAGCTTCAAAGAAATCATGTAAGATAGTCTAGGATATTTTGTCATATTGACCATTCTCACAAGACATTTTATTATTTATTTTGCCTCCTTTGAAATTCTCCAAGGGGAAAAAATCATTTTCTGGTTTTAATGCTATGAATAGCCACAAAGGTAACTTTTTTCAAAAGAATTTCACCACCCATTTACTAAAAGCCCTTGTTTGTGGATAAAAAAATTTTTCCCATAGGTGGCCATTTTTTGAGAGGTTACACTGCATAATGAGTAAAACAAAAATGTTATTTTTCTTTATGGGGAGTAGTTTCCGAATAGAATTGCTTTATTAATTTTGATTTTTAAAAAGTATCGAATTCAATTGTTAGCATTTAAAACTGTGATCATGAAATTTATGTGATCATTTTTTTCTTAATGATAGTTTAATTAAGTGTGTAATCTTATCAAAATTTTTATTGTCACAGGTTGATTTCCCACCCGACATATGCTCTCGTGTTACTTTTGTCAATTTTACTGTTACTAGAAGCAGCCTTCAGAGTCAGTGCTTAAATCAAGTAAGTAAATAAAAAAGTATATGAAGTTATCATTTTTTTCCCCTCTCACCGGCATTGAGGAAATATATCTTTCTTTAAAAACTTTTTATTTTAGCATTGACAAGCTTAAATAATTTGTTACTCTGATTTTTCAATGGAACACATCTTTTCATCTCCCTTATTTTATACCTGCTGAAAATCAGTAGAAAATCTATTTCATAAAAAAGGATGTGGAATTTTACAGGAGATTCTTAGTGATTCATACAGTGATCTCTGCTGTTCTGGTTAGCCCTTTCCGACGCAGAAAATAAACAATAAGTAAAATGAAAATTAGTTTAGGAATTACTTTGAACCTTCTTTATCAACACTAGATAACAGCATCACACAAGCCCATTCATACTTTTGACCTGCATTTATTTTTTGAAAACCCTTATTTTTTAAAGAAATGGATTCAAATTTCAAAGAATTTTTTTTTGTTTGGATATAAAAGACTTATGTAAAAAAAAAATTATTTTATTTTTTTATAGTTATTTTGTTGGCTTTATTCTAATTTATTTATTCTGTATAAGTTTTAACTTTTTACATTGAAAACTAGTCTAAAATCGAGACTCAATTTCAATTAAAACAGTAAGTGCAATCTTTGAAAATTCTACCTGCATACTCCTCTAGATCTGAAGAGACTGCCTACAATTTTTTTTTTTTAAATTCCAACTTTAGAGGGTAGCGTGCCGGATTGCTTGGAATTGTAATGACTGTGAAAGAGTTTTGTTTGCACTTCTAATTTTATGTCATGAAGAGAGACAAAACTATGATGTATAGGGTGATCCAAAAGTCATGCAACCCATTCCAAAATATTTTATTTTTACAATTCTATCAAGAAATAAATCAAAAAAACTATATTATAGTTCGAATGATGCAACATTTATAGATACAAAAACAAAGTTTGTTTCAAAATGTCACAACATGTGTTCAAAATGTGAGCCTTTTGTGTGAATGTAAGTGCATATTCTTTTTTCCAAGTTTCTAGCTATTTTTCTCAGGGTGAGAACACTACACTCTGATTTTGATCGAATGCAGGGGGTTTTCCTGATAAATGTACGGATTTTTGGTACACCAAATTCTGCTGTTTTTGCTGTTGACACAACCTGTTAGATGGAACCATAATTCATCTGTAAATAACACGATCAAGATTATCCATACCATTTTCATCAATGGAGGATCTGAGCCATCTACAGTAACTAAAAAGTTTGATCTGATTAGGAGCTTTCAACTTCTGAGCAACCCGAACACGATAGGCATTAAACTCTAATTTCTGGAGAGCTCTGTGAGCAGTCCCATATGGCGCATCCATTTGTGACGCCAACTTCCATACACTCTCTGATGGTAAATTCATCATTTTGTCCTTTAGTTCATGCACCTCCATGCTGACTCAGTAGAGACAGATGCCCACTTTGCCTGCGGTCTTCCACATTTCCAGTTTCTTGAAAATGGGATACCAATCAGAGGATTGTTGTCTTATTGCGCACAGAAACATTTAGGAATTTATTTTTGAACGTCTTGATAATGGCTTCAAACAAATAGGTTAAAAAGGTATTGTTCAATCGTAAAATTTCTTTGCTTCTGGCAAAAAACCATCTTGATCATACAACAAAGAGGTATTGGGAGTATTGGTGCCCACAGAATATAATTTTTTTTTTTACATCTCAAACGATATAGTGCTGCCATCTATGAAGAATCTTTGTTTTTACAATTAGTATAATTTAAGAAATTATTTTGTAACGGGTTGTGTAACTTAAATCACAGTGTATTTTTTATTTTTTTAATTCTGAGTTTCATGCCTATCTATATCGCACATAAACTTGAGAGTAACAGAACTTTTTAGGTATTTATGTCAGAGGTGCTCATAATTTGTCAAATGAGACTGTAAGGAGAAAACACCTGAACTGCAATCTCATTTTAAGAAATATTGATTTCAGATTTCAATATTGATGCTGAAAAAAAATTCTTAAAAAAATATGAAACTGCTTAAAACATGTGGAAAATATGAATATCATTAATAGTGTATAATTAGTGTATAATACATGCTTAAAAACCGTGGGAGCAAGCCAATATATATATATGTGTGTGCACACATATGTGTATATATAAAATGTGTTGCCACAAGAAAACATTTTGGTGTGATTTTCATGGATCTGACCTGAACAGACATAGATCCCTTAGAACAGCAGTTCTCAACCTTTTATGACTTGCGGAGCCCATTTCAGTGTATAATTTCTATGGCGGAGCCCTGTTTAACTCGAGGAACCCTTTTTAGTATATTATTTATATGGCGGTACCCTTTAGACCTTTTTTTTTTTGTTTGTTTATCAAATTTTCTGATTTAATTTATTATCCTTGAGTGGCCACGGAGCCCCTGGGAAGTGCACACGAAGCCCCAAGGGCTCCACGGGGCACCAGTTGAGAACTTCTGCCTTAGAAGATCATACCCTTGTATTCAGTTGTGTGTAGTTTATGTGCTGTGTTTTTTCTGTTATGTCATTGTATGTATTTTTGTTCATACGAATAAAAGCTTTTTCTTTCAAAAATAAAAAAATTGCTTGCTACTTTTTTAATGCAGGAAAACAAGTAATTTAAGAAATTTGCAACAAACATAAAAATTGGCCTAATCCAAGTTATATTAACAAAAAAATTGCTTGCTAAAATTCATTTACTTGCACAGAAATATTTTTCTTATGATCCTATAACTGCAATCAAAGCATTTTTGAGACAATTAGATTGGCCATTTTCAGATTTGAAATAATTAAATTCATAACCCTAATTCTAATTTTGAAGGGTTTTTTTTTTTTTTGTCATTTTATGAATTAACCTTTAAAATCCTGTTATAGTGAAATAAAGGAAAGTGAGCAAAAAGTGAGGGAGTGTGAGAAATGTTATGTAAAAATTTAAGAGCAAAGCTATGTAAATTGCACAAATTCTTGCTAGAGAAACAAAATTTTCAATCACTTAATTTGTACAATGAATAGAAGATGACAACTTAGCTCAATACTGATTGTGTAGCAGGAAAGAGTCATACATATTTTAAATTGTCTCTTAATTTCGTCCTTTTAATTCTGGAGGAAATACATATTATTTTTTTAATTTGTTTTGAACCACAATTTGAACTCTATTTAATTAATCATGATTACTGGAAATTTCATTCCAGGTCTTTTCTGATTGACTGTGTTTTTCGTATGAAGTTTTTGTTTTTGCTTTAATTTTTTACAGGTACTGAAAGCAGAAAGACCAGATATTGATGAAAAACGTTCAGATCTACTTAAACTGCAAGGTACACTTTTTGGTTATGCAGTGGAACCTCCCATAACGGACACTTTTTTTGAATTATGACAATGGGCCTTAATGTATTTTACTATCCATTAATGGGCACTCCTCATTAGCTAAAGAAATTTTCTGGCCCCATGGGTGTTAGTTATAAAGAGGTTCTACTGTACTTCAATTTAGATCTAAATTTTATGCCCCCTTGAATTGATAGACTTTTATAGATTTTTTTCTTAACCAGATATAAATTCTTTTTTTCTCTTTTAATTTCTGATAAGGTGAATTCCATGTTCGTTTACGTCAGCTTGAGAAATCTCTTTTGCAAGCTCTGAATGATGCAAAGGGGCGTATTCTAGATGATGACAGGTGACAAAATTTATACATTTTTTTCATATTTTGACTGTTATCCGGAATATTTATATGGCATAATTTGCTTAACAATTCATTAGTTATGCCCTATTCATTCACAAATTTCCTTGATATGTTTCTATGTTCATACTTTTCTGTGGCTTTTTTGGATGTTTTTTTTTTTTAATACATGTTATATGCATATATGTATACCATAATCTTTATGATAGCATTATTTTTCTATATTCATAGTGTAATTGGTACACTAGAGAAATTGAAAAACGAAGCTCTTGAAATCTCGCACAAAGTAGAAGAGACCGATAAAGTTATGGCAGAAGTTGAGATGGTGTCTCAACAATATCTACCTCTGTCACATGCTTGTAGTAGCATTTATTTCACTTTGGAAGGGCTGCACCAGGTATATACTTATTTCCGAATAATACTTCACTCATGATGGGAGGGGGGGGGGTTTCCATTGTACTGATGCAAGTTTTATACTTAGTAATTTATGCTGGGTGATCAATCAAGTGAAATCAGCATAATTTATGTTGATGTAATGACTACTTAACATAAACACCATAATGCTTATATGTATCTTTGTCTCTTTTATTACCTTTCAACTCCTTCGCTTACAAGGTATTGTCAAGAAATTCAGATGATCTCTATTTGACGAATGGGCAATAAATATGGTATGGTAACCTTGTCCTAACCTAACCACACATTAGAAAATGGTAAAGAAGTTGAAGGGAGGAAAAAAAAGTTGAAATGAAAGGAAAACAGTATCTATATATGTATATAAAATTGATTTTCTTCTGTCTGTCCGTGTGTGCGTTCTCAGTACAAATCTACAATTTTAGATCTATCGTCACCAAATTTAGTACATATACCAAACGGGACCCGACTTGAATGATATGCTGCTTTAAAAGTTCGTCAGAGCTGTGCAAATGCCCAAAATGAGGCAACAATGGTTCCTGTGCTTCAACAATCACTTTCGGAATGTTTACTTCGGTTACAGAGGTTCCCTAGAAATATGTTTCAGACATGCATATGCCTTTACAATGGTTTGTCATTCCTTTAATGATGCCAGTGTTATGTATAATAGTTTATTTCTTTATAATGGCTTGTCACTTTTCTTCAATCCTCCCACACATTGAAGGAAACCTGGGCAGTCCCGGGTATTATAGCTAGTAATAGAAAAGTGCAAATAGTAGAGATGAGAGAGTAGGCATATGAAGTAGATTTCTCTTTTCACCCTCACCCAACCTATTCCCTATTTTGCTCTTATATGTATATAGTAGAAGGACACATCATATGTGGGGGAAAAGGTCACTAATAATTATATAGAAATAAAAGGAAGGTAAAAAGAACAACTTTGTAGGGTTACAAAAAAGCCTTGAGATGATGAGGAAAGAAAACAAAGAGAGCTTTTGTTTGAGTTTATTCCACCAGCGTTTGAGGCAATATTACATCGTTGTATATATGCATATTGTTTGAAAATTAAAATTTTTTAGTATACCATTGCTCTTGTCATCTATTAGCGATAAGCTCATTTGATTGGTGGCTTGAGAATGAGAATTTACTGGGCTGTTAGGTCTGAATCTGCTAGTTGATATCAAATAGCAGATCGTGGCCTAACAGTCCAGTAAGCTCTCATACTCGATTAGACACTGGACATGAAAGCCTAGACCAATGTATTTGTAGCTTTTGTTTGTAATTGATCACATACTGCTCCCATCATTTCTAGAATTTCAAGCAGATGCATTTAAAAAAATTGATTGTCACTTTATTGTACTTTAAAAGTTTCTTGTTCTGTGAATTTGTATATCTGAATTTTGATTTTTTTTTATTTACAGGTGCACTTTTTATACCAGTTTGCACTGCAATTCTTTTTGGATATCTATAACGATGTATTAACCAAGAACACACATTTGACTGGCATTTTGGATAACAGTGCACGCCTGTCAATTATAACATCCGACCTGTTTCAGGTAATTTTATGAACGTTCTAAAAAAATATATATAAACATAATTGTACTCATTTTTTAATTAGCATTTCAAACTTTATACTGAAAGATGTCACAGACAACATTTTTAAAACGGATATTCACCTTATACTGAAGACCTCGTACATCAATTTTTTTTAAATGGATTTTAGATTGAGAATATATTTCACCTATAACAGCTCTTGAAAAAAACAAAAAAATAGGCAATCATCTCTCTATAGAGAGAAAAAATCAATCTCTTTTGCAAGTTATTCAGTGGGACAGTACATTCTCTTGTTCCTCATCCTGTAAAGTTGAGAATTTTTGATGTACAAGGTTTCCATTATAAGGTAGCGAATGGGGGGTTTTTCCCTTAGTTTACCCTCATCTTGAAACAAATGAGTTTTTGCTCATTTCCCCCTTCTATTTGTAGAATACAGGGCATCCATAATTAAAAGACCCTATTTTAAAGTAGCCTATAGGCGAAACCAGTGATCAGAAAATAGTGAAATTTTGTGGAGAACTTTAAGAAGTGATGTGAATTTGTTTCGGGGGGGGGGGGGGTTAGTTGCACATGTCACCACCAGAGGGTGTTTCACTTTTAATACCTGTAGTAAACATGTTATGTGATGTCACGCAGCAGCTGTTATAAAACCTAGAAACATTTGGGGGAATCTTGTTTCTCAATGTGTTTGCTTCTCACAATGACGATAGGTTTACGAGATCACCATCTTTCTTGGTCAAATTGTTTTACAGCAGTTCTCGCAGTAACTGTTGTACGGCAATATCAGACTTGGAAGAGGATTCGAAAAGATCCAATAAATGTTAAAAACCTTCAGAGTATGATTACGAAATTTGAAACCACAGGATCGTTGGCTGTTTGTCCTGGAAGAGGAAGAAAACCCATTTCTATAGACACAGTACAAGAGGTTTCACTTCAAGTGGAAGAGGAGGACAGAGCTTCAAATTCTTGTGGTAGCACTAGTGTCAGGCATGTAGCACAGGCATGGGATAGGCCACGTTTAACTGTCCATGAGATCATGTGGAACATGATCTGGCATCAACCTGCCATATCGAAATTTAAAGATAAATGCTTCTATATTTTCAGCATAAATATTCACTGTGCACCGAATGTCGAATTCCCTTTGTTAAACTTTGCAACGTCAATCTCACTATGAAATACAAAAAAATTTAGCCATTTGCAAATTCTAGGGTTTAGGTAGTCTAGTTGGTTGAAGTTGTGAAAGACCATTTTAAGTTGACATAGGCAACTTGCCCAACGAGGTGATAGAAAAAATAGAAAAAAAAATTCACATAACAAATTTTATGAGCAATTTGTGTTTGAAAAGACGGCATGTGGCTTTATTGTAAGTTATTTTCATCACTAGAAATGATAAATGTTGTTATTTAAGAAGCCTGCTGAACCATTAGCTCAAATAATGAGCAAAAATTTAATACACATTTCAAATATGACACATTTTTTTACCTTGTCGAGGGCTGCACAAAATCACCTTGCAGGCCACTGTTGGCCACCTCTGGTCTAGATATAAATTATGTGATCCAAAATTTCAGTTTTCAAAGTGCACATACCACACAGGCAAATTGAACTGCCCAAAAATCAAATTAATTAAAAAAAAGTGATAGATGGTTAATACTTGTTACCTAATTGTATGGCAAATTCCTAGGTCTTTAATTAATTTTCTGTTTTTATTCATTGATTTTGCTTTTTTGCATCTTCTAGGTTGTATATAACAGAGTAACAAGAGGTGTTGTTCACGAAGATCGACTGATTTTTGCCCTGTTACTTTGTAAAATTTATCTCAAAGGATTGGCAAGGTATAATTCAAAAAAAATTTATTTCGTAAATTGTTTCTGGTTCTTTGAATTCTTGTAAATATGAAATTTGGTGAAATTCATTCAAGTCAACTTTAATGTCATGATTTTTTGGGTTCTGTGAATTTGTGAAAATTAACGTACTTATATAATCATAGTCAAACATGTTTAATATGAGCACAGTTAATTAGAGTATTTTTTGAAACCATATTTAACTTTTTGTGGTCGATGCCGCCACAATGGTGGCATTCGCAAGTAGTCTTAGAAGTCTGTGCCGCCAGCCTGGCGGCATGGTGTCATTCATGATTGCCTGGCAAGTGGCATGGCGAACGAGACTAGCAGTGATGGTAACTCGTGGGAAAAATTGGCCAAAATTTGTCCTCCCATCAGAGAAATTTGCAGATCCCAAAGGGTTAATTCATTATTTAATTACATTAGTAATCTACAGTATCTCTACTCTTTTGATAAGTGCTCAAATAAGAAGTATGGTTAGTACAAATTTTTTGAAGATTCTGTTCAAGTAAATTTTTATTCGTTTATTTTGACACAAAAAAAAACCTGATTTTTCCACAAAAGTTTTGTCTTGTTACATGTACTGTATTAGTTATTTCTGAAGACAACAAGGTCTGCAGACAATTGTTTGAAAAACCCGCAATCTAGATTAAAAACTGAAAAACATTTTGGAGATATATCAAACATGAATGCATGTTTATGTAACATGAAAGTTTGTCTAGCATGAAACATTTTTAAGATTAACTTTTTTTCTTAAAAATGATTTTATTCACAAAGGACTATCTTGAAGAAAAGGGCCTTTTTTGCAGCATTGTATTGATTTTTTTTATTTACGTCAAATATTTTCAGTAGCAATTGATTTACTTTTAATTTCCTTCAATAGTGAATCCAACTTTGAACACGAGTTTAATCACTTCCTTCGAGGCAGAGAAGGTATATTACCCGGACAACCTACAATACATGCTGATGGTCTAAATCCAGATCAATTGGAGGGAGCTACAGCTCTTTCTAAACTCCCATCCTTCAGAAATTTGCAGAAAAGAATTGATAGTACTGAGGTAATAAAGTCATTTATTACATTGGCTGTCATTTTGAATGCATTGTGAAATATATTCTGCAGATTTTTAAAAGCATTTCTTAATTAAAATTGCTGATTTTAAAAAAGCATGTACATAGTATTTTCAACTTGTAGTCTGCGGATCCCCGGAGTCCGTGAGTAATTTGCAAGGGGTCCACGGAATCATTTTCATGTACTAATATTGCATAAATTACACATTTAATGCTGAGAAATTGTAATTAACTACTTTGACTTTTTTGTGGTATATGATCTGTAATACAGTCGAATCCTGTTGTAACGAATGCCAAGAGACTGGAGAAATCACTTCGTTATATCAAAATTTCTTTATAAAGGAATTCAGGTTTACCTAGCATCGTTCCTATTTAAACTTATTTAGGGGATTAGAAAAGTGTTCGTTAAAATGAGATTTTCGCTATAATGGTATTCGTTAAAACGGGATTCGACTGTAACATAGTGGGATAAATCGAAAAGCTGTTCATACTTAGATAAGACAACCATAATCTTTTTTTATGGGCCGTGTATTATGTAGTATTAATTATTCGTTTTTTTCTTTCCTGATATGTGCTTTTATATTGGGTTGCTGTATTCTGGTTATATTTGACATCTATATTTTTTATGGGCATCTTATTTCACCCACCTCGTTGGGCAATTAGCCTGTTGTTGCCTTTGTGTTTGCATTAGTATTTAAGAGTGAGTAATTTTTTTATATTTTTTTCACACAGAACTTCAAACAGTGGGTTGAGTCTAGCAATCCTGAAAATGAAGTTCCAGTTTTGTGGGAAGAAGATAAACCTCTTAGCCCAGTTGGAACAGCGATGCATCAGCTTCTTGTTATTCAAGCATTCAGACCAGACAGGGTTATTGCCAAAGCACAGCAAGTCGTTGCCACTGTACTGGGAGAGAAATTTTTGAATGCTGCCGAAGCAGAACTGGACTTAGCTGATGTTGTAGAAAATGAAATCAAAGCAAGTACTCCAGTTTTGATGTGTTCAGTGACAGGATATGATGCCAGTGGAAGAGTAGATGATTTAGCTGCTGAACTTGGCAAGAGTATGACTTCAATTGCCATTGGTTCTGCTGAAGGTTTTAGCCAGGCTGACAAAGTTATCAACTCAGCATCAAAAACTGGAAGGTGAAAGAAATACATTTATAAATTTATTAATAAATATTATTAAAGATTCTCGAATTTATTTTAGAAAAAAAAATTGCACAAACTGAAGTTTTATTCAAGAACATATATAAGAATATGCCAATTTTTTTTACAAAATTAGGTATAAATTGGTGTTGTTAGAGCATATTTTTTATTGAACAATACATCAATGCAACAATTTGAATGAGTGAATTTTTTTAATTTGTTGTGATAGGCAATTAAGGGGTAAAATATACAGTTTGTCATTATGTTACTGTTATTACAAACAGATAAAATTAAATATAATAATTGTTCTTAATATATATTAATGATTTTTGCAAATTGAAACTGAATGGAAAGCTAGTCACATTTGCTGACTCTACAGCTTCATATGTTGAAAACAATACTATAGCGAATCTAATACGAGATACAGTAGGTGATCTAAGACAAATAAATCAGTGGATGAATAATTACAAACTACAATCAAATATACAAAAGGCTAAATATCATTTGATCATTTTTGTCGTAGCACAGTCATTTTCTGCACACGAGGGCTAGTTAGACTGGGACCTACAATTTATTGTTGACTCCAAACGGCACCTTTTTTTTATACTTACTGAGAGGTTGGTGCACTAACCATCAGTGTGGGACTCTGCTGTAGCAATTTCTTTCTGTAGTCACGTCACCATTTCTGTTGTACCCCAGTGTCAGGAAAGTTTCTGACAAGGGCGAACTGAGTATCAAACTCGGGAAACCTCTAAACATCATCTGGTACTTTAGGCAAGTATCTTATCGACCTGGGCTACCGTGCCCAAAGGCTAAATATCAATGCAAGACAAATAAATAGAGACAGAAATATATATTAAAGTTCATACTTGTGATCCAATTACACAGCAAAACTGCAATTGCCAGAAAATAAAATATGTATGTATGAATATTTTTGAACAGCAATCCCAGACAACTTGAAATGGAATATATACTTATAAATTAGCAAAAACACTTCGATTCAAATCAGTCATTCTATATAATTGTCCCAAGGGATTGAAAACTTGTTAATTTTGTTCCGATATTTAAAGAGGGTAGTAGAGAAGCTGTGTCCAATTATCATCCAGTGAGTTTGACGAATTCCCTCTCGAAAATTTTGGAAATTATCATCAAAAGGCAGTTTGTGAAGTGGATAGAGGAGAATAATGTATTGTCAGATAATCAGCATGGGTTCAGGAAAGGGAAGTCATGTGTAACTAACCTCCTTTGCTTCTATGATCACGTGACTAAGGCTTTGAGTAAGAGCAAAAAGGTAGATGTTGTTTAACCTTGATTTCCAGAAGGTATTCGATCGTGTCCAACATGGTAAACTCTTGAAGTGTTTACACGAGATTAGAATTGGGGACAACTTGCTGAATTGGATAGAATCGTTGTTAAGAGATAGGTCGCAAGGAGTTATGGTGAACAGGGAATTCTCTGGTTGGACAGACGTCACAAGTGGAGTTCCTCAAGGAAGTGTCCTTGGCCCCATACTTTTTTCACTTTGTATCGATAAACTCGATCAGGGTATCGATGGGATTACTAGCAAATTCGCAGATGATGTGAAGCTAATAGGGGTAATCAGGAATCAAAATGATAGGGAGTTGCTCCAGACCAACTTAAACAGGATTGCAGCATGGGCAAATGGATGGAGCATGACGTTTAGCGTTGATAAGTGCATGGTCGCTCATTTTGGTTCGAACAACCAACGATTCTCTTACGAGTTGAATGGTGTCACTATCCCAGATGCAACTAGGGTCACAGATTGGGAAATTCTCATTGACGAGCGGCATAGGTTTTTGTTCAGCGGTGGTCAAAAAAGGGAATAGAATGCTCGGTCTTATTTTCAAAAAGGTCTCTTCCCATTCTCCTAAAGTCATTCTTCTGCTTTTTCGAGGCTTAGTTCGTCCTGGACTGGAGTATGCTGTAAGGTTTTGGAGACCATACCTACAGAGCGACATAGACTTGGTTGAAGGGGTGCAGAGGAGAGCTACGCGTGTCCTTATTGGCACACGGGGCTTGAGTTATGAAGAGAGACTTCATTTTTTGAATACGTTTACATTGGATGAACGTAGGTGTCGAGGAGATATGATCGAAGTGTTCACGATTTTCAACGGGATGGCTAGGATGGACCATGAACTTTTAGTACACCGCCAATCGACTGCTTTTACAAGGATACACCAGTATCGATTGGTAAGGGACAATGCGAGGTTATGGGGTCACAGGGAAGTTTTCTCTAATAGGGTTGTTAATAAATGGAATGGCTTACCCCCAGAGATAGTTAATTGTAACACAATTGACACGTTTAAAAAGAAATACGATAAACATGTTGGGGTAAATCGAGAAGCTATCCATACTTAGAATAAGACAACCATAATATTCTTTATGGGCATTGTATAATACAAATACAAATACAACGCCACAACAGGCAAATTGCCCAACGAGGTGGCTGACTTAAGAACATCATGGATCCCCGAGCCATTTTTTGGAGGCCCTACCTACTACTGCTACACCACACATGCACCCCGCCCACACCCCACACCCCCGCGGAACCCCCAACGAATCGGTACATGCAGGAATGTACGTGTAGTGAAACCTGACATGAAGTTTTTTTTTTGTTTCTCTGTAATGCTTGTTATGTGTAGTGCTGTCATCTGCCACCAGTTTTTCTAACTATGAGTGAAGTGTTATGATTGAATGATTTATCGTTGTAGGACTGTTGCTCTCTGTGGCGAGACTTTTTAACGGGCAGATCGGCTCGCATCGCGAGTCCGTCACTATAACCACTCGACCACCACAGCGGCAATAATATTTTATCATGTGTATATATTGTTTACAATTTTTGTTAATTGCATTTTTAATTGGGTTGCTATATTTTTGAAATATATGACATCCATATTTTTACGGGCATCTTTTTCTCAGCCACCTCGTTGGGAATTTTGCCTGTTGTGGTGTTGTATTTGTATAAACTAATAAAGCTTGATCAATGAAAAATTTTTGAAAGATGTTTTTCATGCTTGGGTTTTTCTTCTATAAATTATGAACTTTATGCATGGAGTAGAGTCTATCAGAACAATATCCAAAAGCTAAACAATATTTAAAACAAAATAAGGGACATGATAATACTGCCTGACAGTGAAAATAGCAATAATATCCACTGTCATGCTCTAAATATTCATTAGATTATTTATAAAATATAATCAGCTTTTTTAATACGAAACACCGATTGGTTATCTTTGAGAACAGCGATATGAGTTAAACATGTTTTTGAGTGCAATAAACAAATATCTATTTCAAAAGAGTTTTTCCTTTACTGCTCCCAAAATAATGAATAAATTTCAATTAAAACACCAGATGACAAATAATCCCTTTAGTGAAATCCAAGTGTATAATTATGAAAGTTATTACAAGTTATGAAAACATATTAACATAATTTATGTGCATGCAAGTAAGTATGTGTTTCACCTATTATACAAAATTGAATGTTTTTGTGTAGGATATATTTTTTATATATCACTGTTATGTATGTGTATCAGGATCATAAGCAATTTTTCTTTTTTCATATGTTTCTAAGGAAACAATTATAGAATTGATAACCATTATACATATATAATACCCAAATATGTTGCACACATGATGTATTTAATGGTGGTGGCAAATGTCAATGTGTGTCAAATATTTAACATTTTTGGCCTCCTAGAAGGATGGGTGTCCTTTGTGGGGGGGGGGGGCACATAATGTATGTGCTCAGTGTTTCTTTCCTTTTTTTTGTTCTTTCATTGTTCATTTTATTGTCCTTTTCCAAGTGGATGTTCATGTCGAATAAAAAAAAATTTTGCTGAGCAAAGTTGAATAGTTTTACCTTGAATTTTATCCTATTCACTCAATTTGGTATAAAATTATAAAAATTTATATTCGGTATAAAAATGACACAAACGAAGAAGCAACCCTTTCAAGATAAACATATAATATTTTAGGATGTGAATAATTTTATGTGTATTTCATCATTCAATTGTTGTTTTAGGTGTATGATTTGATCAGATAGTCAGTTAAAACATGTTAAAGTTTGTGAATCATTAACAAAACCGAATTGGTTTAAACAGCCAAAAAAAACCTCTTAAGGGGAAAGAGGACCTTTTTTTGCTTAAAAAAATCTTAATTTCTTTATTTCCAATGAATGTATGGAATAAAACTACATGAAAAAAAAAATTGTCTTAGAAATGTGAATTTTTTAATAGACGTGGAATTATTGATGCAATATGAAAATTGTAAAAACAAATGTACAAAATGTGTCCAACAAATGTTTTTATAGGGATAATGAATGATTTTTTTCCTCCCCAGATGGGTCATGTTGAAAAACGTTCACCTGGCCCCACAGTGGCTTGTCCAGTTGGAGAAGAAATTACACACTTTACAACCGCATGCTGCTTTCAGGCTTTTCCTTACCCTTGAAATACATCCAAAAGTTCCTGTCAATTTGCTGAGAGCTGGTCGTGTATTTGTATTTGAACCTCCTCCAGGTATTAAAGCGAATCTGTTACGCACTTTCAGTGCTGTACCTGCCAACCGTATGATGAAGGTATAGTATTAAATTTATTTATTCCATGTTATAAAATTAAATCAATCTTATTTTTTTACATGAATGGAATATCACTATTACTGTTTGATCAAATGACCTTTATCTGTTTGATTTCTAGGCCCCTGGTGAAAGAGCACGGCTTTATTTCTTACTTGCATGGTTTCATGCAGTCGTGCAAGAAAGGCTTCGCTATGCACCATTGGGATGGTCCAAACGATATGAATTCACGGAATCTGATTTACGCGTGGCTTGTGACACATTAGACACTTGGATTGACACCGTAGCTATGGTAGTTTTTATTTCTTTATCAAAAATGCTTAACTTCACCTACCAATGTTAATACCCATTCACCGCGTTGTTACAGATATACAATTTTATTGATATCCTATACTATAATACTATTAATAATCAAGAAATACTTTTTTGTAAATGAGATCAGAATTCTAAATCAGTAATAGCATTTAAATGTTCTCATTATCAATTTACATAGCTGATAAATATTTTATTCTTTATCAAACAAATTATAGTTTTACTCAATATAAATTTATGATTAAATATTAAAGAGAAATGGAATATTTTTTAACACCAAATTTACCAGACTTTATTTAAATGGCTGCTGTGAAGAAGAAAGAATAGGGTTTTTTGTGACTAGCATGTATATTATGAATGAGTCACTATTCAGTAATTGTTTTGTAAAATGTTTAGTAACTAAATCTAACTCTGCTATATGCCTTCAACCAATATTTTCTATGATGGAAAAACTAAGATCTCAAAAATAAATACTATCAAATGAATATATGCCTAGAGCTTAAAGTTAGCTTTTGTTAGAATATCTTATGAAAAAATTATTTGTAAACAAACAATGCATACTTATGAAACACATTTTCTTACTAATTTTTTAGGGACGCACCAATCTACCACCGGAGAAAGTTCCTTGGGATGCTATTTGCACACTTTTTGGTCAATGCATATACGGTGGTAAAATCGATAATGAATTTGACCAAGTGAGTTAATCCATTATACGATGATACCTTGGCTAACAAAGATAATTTGTTCCAGAATCATGTTCGTTAATCAAAACACGATTTCCCATAGGTTTGTATGGAAAATAGTTAAATTTATTCCAGGTAATTCCAAAAATTTTTAATAAGTTTTTAAAACAAAAAATATTAAAACTGATAAGAGGCTAAAATGAACAGCTTCAAAATTGTAAAAATGAGAATTTATTGGAAGAAACAGAATTTTTTACAGGAGATACCAAAGATCTTTTTATTTTACATTATGTGCACAGCCAACATCAGTCTTTGTCTGCTGAAGCTGATGTTGACAGAAAACAGGTGAGTTCATAGGTGTACTCATCCATTTGTAATTGGGTCAGTTCTCATTTCTGTCTGATACATGCAGATGGAAAAGATAAACTGTAATGTCCAGACTGTTCAGTTTGATTTAAAAGTCTTGAACTAAAAGAATGTTGTGCTCTGAAAACATAGGAACACTTTTTTTTTTCAATGCATTTTCTATCAGCTGAATCTTTCATTTTACATGAATAGTTTAAAAAAAATTCATAAAAAGAAATGGAGATGCATCTGGAAAAATATTCAGAGGTAGACTGAGTTAATCTGGGTCAAGTGACAGTAATTCTGATGTGTGCCCGAGTGGTGCAGTGGTAAAGATGCTTGTCTTCCACTATGAAGGTTACCATCAAGGTCCATGGGTTCGAATCCGGGCATAGAACATCAGAATAAAGTTCTTTACCTACCGAGCCTAGGGCGACCACCATTTCCCACCCAACTCCACTGGTTGGAAATTGCTGGATGGCGATATATGACCAGAGTTGGTGTGCGGTAAAGTAGTAATAAGTCTGATGCGATGATTGGCACAAAAATTCAGCTCATTGTGGCTGGATCAGGTTAACATGTGTGTTCATATCAATGAAAATCTTTGTTAGCTGAATCCATATTCATTAGCCGAGGCAAATAAATCACAAAAAAAATTGTTGTTAGCCAAGGTATCACCATATTGATTCATTACCAATTATCTTGCAAATGCATGAGTAGCTGAGATGTATGAATTCCAATGTTCATTATACCTGAACTATCTATCTGCACATACCATTGACAGTTTTTATTTAATTTTTAATTTCTTTCTCCCCAAATTAGCGCCTTCTGAATTCTTTCTTGAATAAACTATTCACATCTCAAAGCTTTGAGCCTGATTTTCCTTTGGTGTCTGGTGTTGATGGCATCGAGAATAAACACATAACAATGCCAGAAGGAATAAGGTATTTATTTTGGTCACTGCATTTCATTATTTTATCAGTGCAAGTTTCATTTGGTCATTTAAAATAAGTACATTTTTATTTATTTTCAAGACGTGATCAGTTCCTGCATTGGGTTGAAAATCTAGCAGAGCGCCAATCACCATCTTGGCTAGGACTACCTAATAATGCTGAAAATATGCTGTTACTTAGCAGAGGTGAGGTAAACAGTAGTAAACTTCTTTTAACATAAATGAATTTTTTCACAGAAAATCATATAGATCATACTCAACCCATGGTGCTCAGGGCAAAATTGGGCCCCCTAGAGTTCACTGATGTGGCTTGTGAGCTCCAATCTAATTTTATAAAAAAAAAACCATGTGCGAGTGATTTTTCACACTAATATTGTTTGGTTTTTTTATGTTATGGTGATTAAACAGAAGCTATCTAACATTTAAGGCTGCCTCAAACCTCCCACAAGATCAGGTAGGGTAATAATGCTGTCTAATTTCATTATTAAAAGTACAGCGAATGCAAAAAGTTTGTTAATTTCTGTATTAAATTGATAAGTTAACTAAATAAATCAGCTGTATGAAAATTTATACCAATAAACATTTGTATTAACTTTCTCATTATAAAAAATAAAGGCCACTCACTCTTTTACAAAATAATATTTCAATACAGTAGTTTCACACAACTATGGTCCAAACACTCATACTCACTAAAACATTTATAATTAAAATGCACAACATCTAGTGAACTATTTAAATACTAAAGCAAATATAATGTAATATTTTGATGTGGTTAGAATTCACTGTCCGATACGTCCCCCCTCTAATCAGCAGTTAACTGGGGTTGTGTTTTTCATGTTATCCTGTCAGTTGCAAACTTTCTTGGCTACAAGTTACTACAGCAAGCCATTATTATTTTTACAGTTGCATATGTATTGTCATATTTATAGGAAAAATATTAGAAAATAGTACTTTGTTTTCAACTGTGGTCCAACCATTTTTATGGACCATAGTTGTGTTCCAACTTTTGCCTTCAGTTCTTTACATTATTAGCTTATTCCCAGCCATCGAAATGCTGGAATGTGCTTTCTGGATTAGGAAATTCTTTCTGGGGTGTGCTCTTCTTATGCATATAAAAGATAGAATAAAAACCTTTTAATTAATGTAGATGGGAAAAGTTAACTTTTTTTTTAAATTGTGTTTAACTTATTTAGAAAAAAATCTGATTCATGGGATTTTTTTTCTTTCAGGAAGCAGCCTTATTGCAAAGCTCCTTAAAATGCAGTTGCTGGAAGACGATGATGAAGTAGCCTATTCTTCAGAAGAAAGCAAAGCAAAACAGGAAGGGGATGGACGTCCAACCTGGATGAATACTTTGTTAAATTCGGCATCAACATGGCTGCGGCTAGTTCCACAGAGTTTGACTTCACTCAGGAGGACTGTAGAAAACATCAAAGATCCAATGTATCGATATTTTGAGAGAGAGGTATGCTCATGTTTCCCATTCACATGCTCATTAAATCTTGTTACAGTGTAATACTTTGTAAGTATCTCTAATTTTCTATCAGTAGGTTTTTTTCCTTGAGGAAGACATTTTTTTTCATGTTCAAAAAATTTTCATCATGTGATGCAATGACTTGCCATTCAATAATTTTCGTTTCAATTTTGATAATAGAAAACAAAAGTTTTTATTATCAGAAAACTTTATCAATTAATGGTATTAGTCAGACTGAAAAGGAATAAAAGTATGAGTTTTCACATTTATGAGGCATTTAATATTAACATTAGAATTATTAGAAAATTAACAATTTCACACAACTTAAACATGCTGCATATGGTTGTTTCTTTTTATCTACCAGTCAGTCTGGTACTGTTCTTTATACAATGTTAATATATTGAATTTTTTTTAATCAAATAAGTATGGTTCCTCAACTGAAGACTAAAGGAAAAATTTGATTCACAAAAATTTATAATTTTGCAAGTATTTTTTTTTGATTAAACGTACATTGATTCGATTCCAATCGAAAAATATCTTCTGTATGTCAAGTTGCATTAGATTGAGCAATATTTGATCAAACCCCATGCATTTTTGTAATGAGGTATTGAAAATGTTAATTTTTTTTTTTTTGCTTTCCCAGGTGAATACTGCGGTAAAGCTGTTACAAACTGTGAGACAAGATTTAGAAGACACTATACACATCTGTAAAGGAGAGAAAAAGCAAACAAATTTCCATAGGTCAATGATTAGTGACCTAGCTAAAGGCAAGTATGAATTACTTATACGGAAAAAAGAATATACAATCATATATATTCCTCTAAACACAGCAGTTTCTTGCTATGTTGTACATATTATATAAATTGTTTCAATATGATTTTTTACTTAGGCATACTTCCCCCACACTGGCGACGATATACTGTTCCCGCTGGTTGTACTGTTATTCAGTGGATAACGGACTTTGCTGACAGGGTCAAACAACTGCAGAAAGTATCTGCAGCCTCAGTTTCAGGTGGCACAGCAGCTCTCAAAGTAGGCTTTACTTATATTTTGTTTGACCCTTTCACTACTGATAGGTACTGCAAAGTACCACAATTTTTTAACCCCCGTAGCATCCCTTACATACTTTGGGTGTTGATATTTTGAAGTATAAAAGTCGTATAACTACTTCACGATTACCACATGACAACGCAATTATAGGACGAGTAGTTTTCTAAATATGTTAATATATATTTTCAATAAAATTCAGTTAGATGCCCCTGTAAAAGTATTTATTGCATTACAGAAAAGTATGATGCAGTAAAACACGCACTGCTTTTACAAAATGTTCCTTAACAAATGTATGAGACAAATTATGGCTTTCTTTGTCGTAAAATAAATAAATATTTATTAATAAAAATTTATTATTCACCATATTTTAATTGGTATTTTTAATTTTTATTTCCAAATTTATAGTGCTAAAATGAAACTTTTAAATACAGTGGAACTTTAGTTAATGAGCAAAAATTTTTAACAAGTTTTGACTTGCTTAACAAGGGATGATTTTAAATGATTGCAAATATTGTGCGCTTTCATTTAGTTTCTGGTTATCACAACTGAGGCAGATGGTTTCTCGCTTTCAACCACACAAGTACTGTGGAACTGTGGGTAATATTATCCCTTTAGCGTGCCTCACTTGAAAAATGAACGCACATGCGAGCTTGACTGTTTACGACATGAAACTAAAAGTAACATCGTAATCATGCATATGTGCCCTCAAAGGATTTTTGTAATTCTGCGTCCAAGTGTGGTGATTCTGCTGTTTAAGTACCTGTGTTCCAACAATGGCCTCGATAATGAAGATGGTTGAGAATAAAAGCCGTAGGAAGATTACTCTGAAACTTAAGAAGAAAATCGAAAAGCATGAGCAAGGTATGGGAGTCGCCAATATCACAAGATTCTATAAGAAGTCTACATCCACTATTTGCACAATATTAAAGAAGAAAGAAGAGTTGAATACAGCAAAAGGAGTTTTGCAAGAGTATGAAAGCAACGGCCGCATGTTCTGGAGGAAGTAGAAAAGTTGCTGCTCATGTGGATCAATGAAAAGCAACTAGCTGGTGATACTGTATCTGAGAACATTATCTATGAGAAAGCAAAGACTTTGTATGTTGATCTCGTGAACAAACTACCAGGTGTGTAGACAGAAAACAAAGGCAGCTTTCAGGCGTGCAGGGGATGGTTTAAAAACTTTAAGAAGAGAAGTTGCATCCATAGTGTTTTGAAGTATGGAGATGTGGAGATGTGCAGCTATGCGGACGCTAAGGCAGCTGAAGCGTTCGCTGAAGAGTTCAAGAAGCTCATGGTTTCCGAGTGTTATCTGCCACAACAAGTTTTCAACTGTGGATGAGACAGGGCTTTTCTTAAAAAAAGATGCTGAAGAGGACCTACATTACATCAGAAGAGAATGGAATGCCTGGTCACAGGCCCATGAAAGACCATCTCACCCTCTTGTTCTGTGCTAACGCAATCAAGGATTTTAAAGTGAAACCTCTACTCATGTACCATTCTGAGAATCCACAAGCTTTCAAGAAATGTAAGGTGCAAAAGAACCAGTTAAACGTTATGTGAAGATCAAACAATGCTTGGGTCACTCATATCTTGTTTATTGAGTGGATCAATGAGGTCTTCAGTCCTTCAGTAAAAAAATATCTTTCAGAAAAGAATCTGCCACTCAAAGTCATGCTGGTTATGGATAATGCTCCTGCTCATCCCCCAAGCCTTAAGGATGACTTACTGGAGGAATTCCAGTTCATTGAGATCAAGCTCCTTCCTCCCAATGTTCCCTTCGCATTTCCCGGTTCAATTGTTATATTGTATCCAGTATTACAGTTTAATCCTATTATAACGAACTCCAAGAAGCCATAGAAATCACTTCGTTTTAACGAAATTTCATTATAAAGGAATTCCAGGTTATTCAAAATGTAAACTTATCTGGGGGATTAAAAAAATGTTCATTAAAACAAGATTTGTTTTCTTTAAAACAGGATTTGACTATATTCAGTGAACAGATGACAACATTGAAACAAACCAGTTTGCTTACTTTAAAAAAAACATTTATTCTATTAAATATTGAAGCTCACATTATCAGTATAACGGCTTTCAGACAATTGGTTATCACAGTAAGTTAATTTTTCTGAAACATAACAATTAACTAAATCAACAATCGGAACAATCTCATCATTTGTTGTGATGACCCAGAAAACATTTATAACATCATTTGCATCCTAGTTCAACGTCAGCGAGATTACAGTCAAATTGGTGACAGTCCTGAGATGTTGCTGACAGTCGGTCAATTAGTCCATTGAGTGTTGAATGGTCGGGGAAATGCCAGAACCAGGGTAACGTCGAGACAGGCTACTGGTCAACCAAAGAGCAGATGTCAAAACCAAGGCGGTATCAGGGATATCCAGAGGAACCCGGTCAAGCTACCGGTCTAACCATGGAGCAGACAACAGAACCAGTACAACGTTGAATCACAGCGGGAGTTATCCGACCGAGCTACTGGTCAACCCATAGAACGGCCGCCGAGGCACACCTTTCAACTTTCAGTACATCACTATGATTGAGGGATCACCTGGTATACGTCTCAATGGGCGAAACACCTTTATGATTAGATTATTACTTCTTTGAAGGAGCTGGAATAGTTGTGAAGCATCTGGTATTTATCTGAAAACACTCCCATCATACATCATGACAGGATCCAACTGCAGGGACAGGAGAAAAATAATATTGCAAAAAATATATATATAACAGAACCTAGCAACAACTCAAAACATAAACATGGCGGTCGATCGGCAATCATGCACTGCCTCAAAATCATCAATATAGCCTGGGATGGGGTCACCAAGAGAACCCTAAATTTTGCGTTGATTGCATTATTGAACGCAATGAGGGCTAGCTCATGAACAAGAGCCACCATTTGTCGAAGAGATTGTGTCCTTGGGATAGACCTTGCAGGGGTGCAAGAGCTGGCCAAAACGGTTCTCTTGTTACATGGTGTAACAAGGCGCCGAATCCCTGCTCATTTTCACCAATTCTTGTTTGTTGTTCGTGGAGGTACCGCTAATGCACAGTGCGTCAAATACCCAGAATTTAGGAAAAAGAAGCAAGAAAATTTTGTTTATGGGATGCATTTTTTCCGAGACAAGGAAAAAGATATGGAAGAAAGAAACTTCAATTTTTTTCACTTCCTTTGCCAGTTTTGGTGAAGGCTTTTTTATGTTTAGCACGTGGTAACGTTGACAGTGAAAGAGAGTTCAGTGTTAACAAAAGTCTGTTTGAACAGTGAAAAATCTGTCCATCCAATGCTTTAATGGAGTAAAACATACAAAATCTTATGTTCAAGGACATGAAAAATTCGAAAAAAATTGTCATAAAGATGCTAAACTTCTGAAAGTGACTTGTGATTCGTATAGAAAATATTGTAACAGGCTTCAGGCTGAGAAAACAGCGAGAAAAAAGAATTTAATCTATTAACATGCTATTATGTTGAGAAGTTGTTTAAGTGAATAAGGTATTTTTTTAAATATTATTCTTGTTTTTTGCATTTCTCTTTTAAACTTAATCATTTCTTTAAATTCTGTGAGCTTTTTTTCACGGAAACCCTTATATTCTGCATGCACTTTTTTCTTCTGCATGCATTTTGGTGTTCAAGCAGCAGAAATTCTTGTTGCCTAAGTTTTCAGTAAGCATAGTGTTTAATTTGAAAAGAGTCTAATAATTTTTATTTGTAATTTTCAGTAATGCATGTTTCAGTAATAACAGACAAGATCCTTCAGAAAAAATTTAAATGGACTTTAATTTGTGAAGGAAATTTATTTAGAACTAGCTATAATACCCGGTGCTGCCCAGGTTTTCTTTAATAAGGCTTTTTGGATCACATAATATCCCCCTCTTTCTTTGAGTGTTCATACAAACAGTGTTCACATTTACTAATATGGAGACTTCCTGCGCAACTCATGAAAGAAACAAATCTAGATTTAAAAGAAACTTAGAAATGAATATTTCCCCCTTTTTTAAGGGACTCGAGGTATTTCGATTCTATCTCTTCCCCCCCCCCCCCCCCGAACTTCAAGTTATTCATCTCTGCCTGTTTCAGCTTCCAAAAATGCTTAGTTAAAGCTGTGGAATTTCTTTGTACTTTATGGGCTCATAATTAATTTTAAAATGTCCTAAACTATATGTAAATTTATGCAGTTGAATATTAAAAGCCAATACGGAGACATTCTCATTTTCGAGCTTGAGAAGTTGTGAATAGTTGAAATCAGTTGAAGATGTAATGTAATCGTTGAAATCAGTTGAAGATGTAATAGTTGAAGATGTAATGTAACAGTTGAAGATGTAATGTAACAGTTGAAGATGTAATGTAACAGTTGAAGATGTAATGTAACAGTTGAAGATGTAATGTAACAGTTGAAGATGTAATGTAACAGTTGAAGATGTAATGTAAGTTGAAATTAATGTTATTGCATGAGTATCCAACTCAAAAGTAGGGCCGAGTAAGTACTTCATGTTTAATTTTCTGGGCTTTGTATTTCTAAGCGAACTCAATATTTCAAAAATCTAGAATTCAGTAAAATTTTTAAAATTATTGATGTGGTGGATAATCCCCTAAATTTCCGCATTTCTACGGTAAAATCGATGATTTTAACACAGATTTCTATGAGGATCGCCCTTCCCCTGACCCTCAAAGCGATGCTGATGATGATTATGACATCTATTCAAAAAGGGTGTTTGGATAATGCTTGCGTCATCAACCACCCTTTATGAAAATATGAGTTAGGATTCAGAGGGGCAGAGCTAATGACGAAATTTTGCTGACGGAGGGGGGGGGGGTCAAAAATGGCTAAAAATTTGCTTACGTAATACTTGAACGGCCCCTTACATGTGGTGCAGTTTTAGAGCACTTGAGCGACCCCAGTGCGGTTCTAGATTACTCGAGTTACCCGCAGAACATTTTCCAGATTACTTAAGTGATCCGTGGCATAATTACGGATCACTTGAGTGATGCGTGGCACAGTTCCAAAGCACTTAAGCGGCCCAGAAACATTTCCAGAGCACTTGAAAGATCCGTGAAACATTCAGAGATCACTAAAGTGGCTCTGTAGGGGACTGTAGTGTCAATAGGAAGAATGTTAGTTCAGGTGCCCAATAACTATCGGAAAGTTTTTTTTCCGTTTTTGACACCCCGAATAAGATGTCATTAAGAATATTTCATATTTTTATGAGGCTGGTTGATGACGTAAGCATTATCCAAACCCCCCTCCATGGGCGGAGATACGCCCCCCCCCCCAACATCAAAGGTGGAGTCGACTGATATGGATGGTGGAGTCGTATATATGAATTGACATCATCATCATTGTGCGTCCCAGCAATAATGACTGTGCCCCCCCCCTCAGACTTCCAAGTCTATTCCGCCTATACCCCCTCCCCTTGTCATCAAAAGTCAGCAAATCGGAACACCCCCCCCCCCCCCCATCGATGCTGATGTAATACTTGAATGCCCCCATTTCAGATGTAGTTTGTTTTTAGTTCTGCTCCAAAAAATGAGTGTTTCTATAAAATCGATTAGGGCAGCTTGCACCCCTGACCTTGAAACTGAAGGTGAATGACTACTGGAATAACATGGCGAGGATTTAATCACTGACGAATTGATGGATCTCCATTGTGCACAACAACAAATGCCTATGGACGGGATCTTGTCTGAGAAAAAGAAAAATGAGCAGTCCCTTACTTCAAATGAGATTTGAAGATTTGTAAGAATTGGGAATCTGTGAGAAATTTTGTAGAAAAGCACCTCTCAAATAAAGATGTAGCAATGAATCTGGCCAATGAGTGCCATTTTTCATTTTCGGGCAATCCTAAAAAAAGAGGCAAAAGCAAGTGTCCATGGATAGATTCTTTTTCAAAGAAGTCTGGAACACTTTATTTTGAGTCAAAAAAAATAACACAATTTTTACAACATATTTTTCCTGGACAATAACAAGTGATACCCGTACAATAATAGATTAAGTGCTATTCAGCCAATAATTCATCACTAAGTTTACTTGTCACTATAACAGTCATGTTTACCAATGGAAACTAGTTACTTGTTTTGATGAATGATGTATTTTTTAAAGGTAATATTTTGTACATCATATTTTCAAGTGCATGATATAAATCTATATTGTATATGTTTTTCTCTTAGAATTTGCACGTATGGCTCGGTGGGTTGTTCAATCCTGAGGCATATATTACAGCAACACGGCAGTATGTTGCTCAAGCTAATGGATGGTCACTGGAAGAGCTTTCTATGGAAGTAAGCATATACAGGGTGTTCCACAAAGAATGTTGGAAAAAATCCCATGGTGTTCATTTCCAGAGTTAAAGTAAAATATGAAAACTCTATGAGTCATTTCTAGGAGTCATATGAAAAACAATCCAGGAAAAGTGGCAATTCAACTGCAATATTTCATCCCTGTAACATGATAATTAAGGGAAATATAAAAATTGAGGATGTATATTAAAATTATAGAAAATCTCTATTGGTAGGATTTGTTTTAAACTGAAAAGCATTTATCCTGCAACTGTTAAAGAAATATTTAGTTGAATTTCTTCATTTTCATCACTTTTCACTTTTTTTGGTGTAAAATCCTACTTAAAATTCATTATAAATTGGTTTATTTTCTTTGTTATTGAACACATTGTCAATTGTTTTGCAGGTCATGGTACTTGGCAAGGACGATAAAGCAGATTCACTTGATGAATGCAGCTTCGGTGTTGTTGGTGAGTATTTTGGTTTCAGTTGTTTTTTTTCTAACTTTTCAACTTATACAAAGGCCACAATAAGCAAATTTGCTTAATGAGACGATTGAATGGAGAAAAAAAAATACAATACTATATATTTTTTATTAATGATATTCATTTAAAATGTGTTTTTTCAGGTCTTAAGTTACAGGGAGCAGAATGTCACAATGGGCAGCTACACTTGTCTCTCACCATATCTGCTGATTTACCTCTGACAACTTTACGATGGATTAAGTAAGTGAACCTTGATGTTCCTTTTACACTGATCTACATAGCATAGCTGCCAAGTCTCCCGAATTTTTCGGGAATCTCCCGAATTTTAGCTTCATCGCTCGACCTCCCGAAAAGTTCTTAAATCTCCCGAATTTTTACGAAAATGACAAAAATCCCTAACTGTCCCTAAAAATTACCTACTTCATTAAAAAAAATCCCCACTTATGAAAACAGTCCCTAAGGAATTTCTTGTGGGGCATGAAGCCCTTTTTTTTCCCTTTCGAAATGACATCACACGTCGTAAAAAATAGGGAAATTCCCTTTTTAAGGAAGTTTTACAAACCCTCTGTTGGTAACAAGAAAGTTGTTTGTCTTATCGTGCAGGGAAATGGCTTAGAAGCCAATAGTCCTGGATAATAATCGAAGATTATAGTGACGCGCATATGGTCAAAATTTCTTTTGTTGAAGTTACGTACGTGCGATATAACAAAGCATGAATAATGATAAGCAAAAAAATATTTAAACAATTTTAAAGATACTTATTCCGATGAATTTCCTTTCATCAAACGTTCCAGAAGAGGGCAGACTTTTCCTTTTTGCACAAGTTGTGTTACGGACATAAACATCGGTCACGGAAAGACTGCCATCATCACTCGTGAAATGAAAAAAAAACATCAAGCAAGTGTCACAAAAAGTCAGTGTTCTTCAAAAATTGACGGTGTTTTCCTTCATCTTCCGATGATTTTGGGGTCATTCGCGCAGAATGTTTGTTCACAGCGTTTCTGATTGAACACAATATTTATTTTTACATCATTGAAGTTTTGGCCTCCGATTTCACTTGTTTTTTGCGTATGAATTTTATTCCGCAAGGGTTTAACTTCCATGTGTGTAAAATCCCTATTTTAATTTGACTTCAGTTTTTGAGTAGGGATTTTATTCCCTACGCTTTAACTTTTATGTTTGGAAAATCCCTATTTTATTTGGAAAAATCCCTATTGTATTTATTAGGAGTGGTTTAAGCATAAAATACGGGTTTGCGCGAAAATCTCCCGAATTTTCATTTTCAAAAGTTGGCAGCTATGACATAGTAGAGCCTCTCCATGGTTAAATTTTTATGTAAAATTTTTTATTTATATAACAATATTTTCACCAGATTCACACATGATATACATTAAAAATTATTTCTCTATGAAAGTTTCAACAAATGCAAAAAGGGCTGAATTTTATATTTCATAAATAGGATGCTTGAGTCATGGATGAGGCAAGTTGAAGATAACTTTTTTTCATCCATTGAATACTTATCTCTTGCAAATACCTTGAAAACGTTTTTCCTTCATCAGAGTTTGATTGAATGCAATTTCTCATTTTAAAAAAAACCTAAACCTGTTTTTAAGAGTAATTTTGAAATCCTTTCGAAATAAAGAAAAATTTTTCAGTTGAAGAATAATGTCCTGGATTTTCTGTTTGTTTATAAATCTATCGATACTCATGATTAAAATAATGTTTTTGTTTTTCAAATTTAATTTTCTTGTTCATACTGTGAATGATAAAAAAATATTCATTTACATTCTTTTTAGGAAAGATTTAGATGCTGTCAAGTCAATTCAAAAGGTATAGTTAGAAAAATGCTTAATTACTGTCATTATGAATTCAGTTTGAGTTACTTGATATGCAGAGATGTCAATCTTAATGGTACATAGTTTTTATTTGATGATTATCAATTTGAAATCCTTTATTTAAATTTTTTATTTATTAGGTCACTCTTCCAGTATATCTGAACACGACTCGTAGTGAGCTGCTTTTCACAGTGGATCTTCCTGTTGCCAACAAGCAGAAGGAACACAATTTCTATGAGAAAGGAGTTGCTCTAATTTGTTCATCTGCTTTGGGTTAGACTATTCGGTGGAATGTACAATAATTTTTATTAATTTTGCTTTACCCGCATCTTTATATTTATTATATTTAAGTTAATGAAAAGCTGGACTCTCAATTTTCCTTCACTGTTGAGCTTGTATTTCATTCTGTGAGTTTCATTATGTATTAAAATGTTTTAAGTATTACTAAGACTTGATCTTTTTTTCCTTTGCCATCATTGTACTTCTTGAGAATTCTGAGAGTATTCCACTTTCAAAAATACACAAAAACCTCTTAACAGTCATCTATGTAAAGGGACCACATCTCTATAGAGCAAATTTTTTGTTATACTAATTTGTTTTTATTAAGGGGCCACCTCTATGAAAGCTCGTACTCAAGCGGTGTCCTCACACAGATGTTTTGTTGTGGTTGAATGAGAGAAACTGCTCAATAGTTTCGAATACAGCTGAATCTCCATGTAACAAAGTCATTTGTTTCATCAAAAAGTGTTTAAGAAGGAAATAAGTTTTGATGTATTAATGAACGAATGAAAATGTGTGAATTTTGTTCCAGACAAACGTTTACTAACTACTAAGTTTGAGGGAAATAATTTTAACTGAATGAGATAAGTACAGTAGACTCCTGATTCAGACCAGGAGTATGTCATATAATCGAGAGCACAGTTTCATTTTTTCACTTAAAAAATGAAACTGTCCTCTCGATTATCATAATTACCTCTCGACGGGTGAATTAAAAAAAAAAAGATGCTCATAAAAATTAATGTTGTATGTATACAACGTTCATTTTTATAAGCATTTTTTTTTTCAGTCACCTGTTTTGCCTGTTGTTGGTATATATGACCAAATTTCAGAATGATTTGCCCAGTATTTTTCTAGAGATTTGAGAAAAGGACACTTTTGGAAACATAGTGCAATACATATATTTTGTGAAGTTTTGAAAATATGATAAAAATATATATTTAAGAATAATTTATTTGATGCATCTTGTAAAATTTAGGATGAAACGTCAAGTTCAGATCCA
Source organism: Pholcus phalangioides (assembly GCF_987345545.1). Taxonomy (NCBI): domain Eukaryota; kingdom Metazoa; phylum Arthropoda; class Arachnida; order Araneae; family Pholcidae; genus Pholcus; species Pholcus phalangioides. Next base: position 1,415,080 of record NW_028301608.1, on the reverse strand, counting down.
TGAATAAATGTTTCACTGTTGATACTGAGCTCGGCAAGTACTGGCGATTCCTGAAATAAAATCATTTTCTGTCACAAAAACTGGTTTATAACAATGTGAGACAAACTTTTCATACATCTGCATAACAATAAAACCTCTCTAAAGGGAACACCTCTGTATAAGGCTGATGGAAAATATCATTGCTCTAATTCTGAAAGGTTATTTTTTATGAACAGAGCAACCCTCTTAGATATGTTTTGTAGGTAACCTATTCAACATAGTGAAACCTTTCTTCTGGTACGAAATAAGATCAGAAATTCTGTTCATAAACATCACTAGAGATTGAGAGCTGGAGTAAAATAGTGTGGCTCTTTTTTTGTCATCAACTCTCCTTTTTTTCCATGGTAGCATAAGCAGACTTAAAAGTCTGAGGGTGGGGTCATGACGATGATGTCAATACACATACACATAATTTTTTTTAAATCACTTGCACAAGTCTCTGGTGTTCCCTTCCATCTCAATCTCATTGACTACCAATTCATTACTTACTCTCATCACAAGGTTCTCTTAGCATTTAAGGCCCCCAGACCCAGTGGTGGACCCTATACATTAAGACAAACCCGCCTTAAAGTTTGTTATGATAGGGGTTTGACTATGAATAACTACGTTAGCTGAAATAAAAATAGAAATTCACGCAAAAAATCTGTAATTATACTTTTGTTGAGAAACATACAGAAATATCCCAACTTACATCCCTCCCATTTATATTGTCTTGTAAAAGGGACTTAGACATATTTTGGGACAAGCTTAAAGGCTTTTGACATTGCATTCTTAGAAAGAAATGTTTCTCCAAGAGTCACATAAAAAAAGACACAGGAAATAATAAAGAAAATCAACAAATTTCCTCCCAGCTCCACCTGAGGAGGGAGGGGCATTACCTTTGAAAAAGTTTACCCTAAATTGCCATCTGTCTTGGAATGAATTACTAATGTAATTCATCTCCATATCAATTTTTTTTCCTTCTCTTACCCAATTTTTCCGTGCAATATGTCATATACATTAATAGTATATTTATGATCAGGCATGCGCAGAAGCATTTTTTGTGCCATTCATAGCCTATAGAGAATGTTGAATACTTTTTCACATACTCAATACAATCTCTATCATTTAATTTTGCTTACCAGAGTAGAAAGTTATCAGTTAACAAAGAGTCTACTGAAATTGGTATTCACTAAAAAGAGAGGGAAAAAACCAAGTTCTTTAAACAAACTTTCCAAGACAAATTTATGAATCTAAAATGTATCTGACCAAAAACAATATAGTCAAGTTCATATATTATTGATTTTACATCTAATTGGTTCACTTGGGCATTGCCTCTACATAGTTGCAGCCATGGTGGCCTAGTATTTGACAGATTTATTTCTTAGCTATCAACAATTTTGACATAGTTCTAATAAAAATGAGATTCTGTAATATGGTATAAACATATTAAATTGTATAACAAAAAAATGGCATGGTTTCATAAACATTAAACTTTGTCTGTTAAAAATTCTATGAATGTTTTATATGCATTTAGCCTCACCTTGTGCACTCGAAACATGCAATCAAGTCCATTGTAACTGGAAAAAAGGGTCAGAGAGCTCCACAGTTGAATTAAATACCTGGCCATAAGAAGACATGAGGAAATTATGATTATACTTTTTCTCCATAATATCTACACGTTATTGTTCCATTTACTTTCATCGTTTTTTATTTTACACTGAATAGAATAAGGCATTCTAAACAGCAAAACATATTTATGTGAAATGATAGGCTCTCATGGCTGGATTTTATTCATCTGTTACAACCTATAGATCATTATGTTGCAGCGAGGTAATGTTAACCCTCTCAGAGGAAATAATGAGATATCTCGGCTACTTAAAACATTCTTATTTCTGCAATGAAGAGTCTCGAGACTGTGCCATTCTTTTTTTCCTGGTCCAGTATATAAATTTTGCATATCCTCCAACCTGTCTATGAACAAATGGAGTACGCTATTGTTCACATTTTCTTTACACAAGAAAGAGACAACGTTTATAATATATCTATTTTCTTTCCCTTTGGGGTATTGTACTAATATGTCGACCGTATAAATGCTAGAAAAAAAGTTTTTCTTACATAAATACAAAAACGCCTCAACAGGTAAAATGTCCAATGAGGTGGCTGATAAAAAGATGCCCATAACAAATATGGATATCATATATCAAAAATACAACAACCCAATTAAAAACACAAAAATTATAAACAATATATACACATGATTACAATGCCCATAAAGAATATTATGGGTGTCTTATTCTAAGTATGGATAGCTTCTCGATTTACCCCAACATGTTTATTGTATTTCTTTTTAAACGTGTCAATTGTGTTACAATTTACTACCTCTGGGGGTAAACCATTAAACACAACCCTATTAGAGAAAACTTCCCTGTGACCCCATAAACTCGCATTGTCCCTTACCAATCGATACTGGTGTCACCTCGTAAAAGCAGTCGATTGGCGGTGTACTAAAAGTTCATGGTCCATCCCATTGAAAATCATGAACACTTCGATCATATCTCCTCGACGCCTGCATTCATCCAATGTAAACATTCAAAAAATGAAGTCTCTCTTCATCTTCATAACTCAGGCCCTATGTGCCAACAAGGACACGTGTAGCTCTTCTCTGCACCTCTTCAACCAAGTCTATATCCCTCTGTAAGTATGGTCTCAAAACCTAGCAGCATACTCCAATCCAAGATGAACTAAGCAGAGGAAAAGTAGAAAGAACAATTTAAGAGAATGCAAAGAAACCTTCTGAGAATGAAACAGCATTCTGCACGCTGTGGATTTCCAAATCGGTAATCCTAGTTCCATCCAGAATTTCTCTCTAAGAGCCTTCAGGTCTTATGAAGCTTGTTTAGCGGTTTGAAGAAACTAGAACGTCGGAGGATTGTGTAAGAGCCGGGCAACCATGTTTAAGGAAGGCACATTCGTTGCGTGTTGCAGCCAAAATGGAAGTGTTAGTGTCCAAATCAGCTGCAGGGACCAGCAGTGCTCGTGAAGCTGCCAGACGCTTGGGCTTACCACCATCCTTGGTATGCAATATTCTTCATGGAATCCTTGATCTGTACCCATACAGATTGCTGTCGTGCCATGAACTTTTAACAGCGGATACTGTACAGGGGGGAAGCATTTGCGGGGTGGGCTTTCTCCAAAATCAAACAATTCCACCTGGGTCTAACATTTTGTGGACAGATGCTCATTTTCAGGGGTCAGCACGGATCATGGCCTCAAAATTAGTGAAAATAGTGACCAAAATGTTTGAAAAAGTGACCAAATAGTGACCGAAATGTTTAAAAGTGACCAAATAGTGACCAAAATATTTTTAGAGAGAGAGACCAAATGGACAATGAATTTTTATTACCAAATTGAATGAATTGAAATTGAATTTAGTTTTAACTTTGCATTTCAATAGAACTCATTGAAATTGCTTTTTTTACATAATAGATAGAAATAATTAAATCAAACTCAAACGCATTCTACTAACCAGAAAAGTTTTGAATAACTTATCAAATTTATCAACAACTATGTGTGAGAGAATAACTACATTACATCCTTTCTGAGTAACAGTAGCAATGCCTTCCCCCATGTTGCTTTCCACAACCCATCTTAAAATCAATTTAAGCAGGAAAAACTTCAAAGCGGGAAAAATTTTTCCCATTCAAAGAAGGGAAAAAAATGAAATAACACAAAATTTGATGAGAGAATTTGTCCCATCTACATTCCAGTGGATTTTTCATTCATGTTATGCTATGAATGACAGTATACAAAATGTACTCAAACTTTTTTTAACTAGTACAAATTTGATTTACATACCTAGGTTTGTATAATATGTTCCAACAAATTTTAAGAAATTTACTTAATGATTAAAAACTATAAAATTAAATTTTTAACATTTTAAATTATTAAATTAAAAAATTACTTAAATTACTGAATTATAAATTATTTAAATTATTAAATTGAATAAAATATTTAAATTATTAAATTGAATAAAGTATTCAAATTATTAAATTAACTTAATTATTTTCATTATTATATGTTGAGGGAGGGGCAATCCACCCTCCCCCCAGCGTCAATGGCAGAGCCTACTGATGTATACATATATATGATGTATATCAATTGTCATCGTGCCACACCCCTAAGACCGTAAAGTATCTCCACCTATGGCTGGACTGGGAAAAGTGGGCGAGTACTATTTTACAGGCGGGGGCACCAAAATAATACTGTCCTTGGGTGAGGGAAAAAAAACCAGTTTTGAAATTTGTAAAAATATATATTTTCCCTTTTTTTACACACAACATACACCCCTGCAAAAAAAAAACACATTTACTCCTTTACCCAGAAACACAGGGGTGGGAAGTGACAAAGTCCATTTCGGAGCAGCTTTGAAGCAGCAAAATTCAGGATTCTGAGCAGTTTTGGAGCAGCAAATTCGGGATTTGGAACAGCAAAATATAGGATTCGGATCAGTTTTGGAGCAGCAAATTCAGGATTTGGAACAGCAAAATATAGGATTCGGATCAGTTTTGGAGCAGCAAATTCAGGATTTGGAACAGCAAAATATAGGATTTGGAGCAGATATTTATTGGAGCAGGGAAATTAACAAGAATATTTTCGTTAACCCTCATCCCTTTTCAAAATAAAACAACTGCACTGTCTTTTGTTATCAAACATCTTTTCATCAGCTTGTTTTTGGTGTTTCAGGCTTTTGACACCTTGTTTGAAAGAGAGGCTGTCATAAAATTTTTCACACCAGTCTATTTAAGATGATTTTTGCTTACTGTGGGCACTATTTGCTGTCTTGAACAGCAGCACTTCAAATGAGCAAAAAATTTTCTATAAGTTTTTTATACTCGGAAAGAAATTGTTGCAAAATGGGGGAGAGTTTCGGAAGAATCAACACGACGTTTGGCGATTAACTACGCATTATTTGGCGAGATTAGCGATCTGACACTCGTTATTCGGCAAAGTTTCTAAATTAACATTCGTAATTCGGCGAAAACACACTTTTTACTTCCGGAATGGAAATTTTTTTCACGAAACATCTGGATTTGACGCAATGACGATCGACTACAGTAATTTCTGCTGCTTCCTGTGGCGACTTTTTTTTAAACGGCAACTGACTCGCATTTGCACTTTAAAGCTGTTGTGTTTTTTTTTTTGTTTTTTTTTGAAGCCGAGCACAACTCAGGTCTATCGCCATGGGCAATTTACTACCTAGTGAGTTGTGCCGGAAGTGTAAGTATGTGTACCTAACAGTCTGAGTGCGTATTTAGTGTTGTGTATGATTTTTTAGTGCTGCCATCTATATCTCAGAAGTGAAGTGAGTGTAGTGTAATGACTGAATATTTATACTGTTTGTAGGACTGTCGCTCTCTGTGGCGAGACTTTTTAACGGGGAGATCAGCTCGCATTTGCGCCTTGAAGTTGGGAACCACAGAAAACCAACTTCAGCCGACCACCACTGTGGTGACGATGGGGCTCGAACCCGGGTCCGTCATTATGACCACTCGACCACCACAGCGGCGCACTTTAAAGCTGAAAGATCATTGCAAACTATCTTCAGTTGCACAATCACGGATATTATCGGGGTTTTACCGATGGAAAGGCCGATAGTTTAAATAAGGCGTACAGTGGAATATATATATAAAACACGCTCTTAGAAAGAATCGTTTCACGGTAAGCAGGAACAAAACATTTTTGGCGTCCCTTAAGAAATTCTGGACATACGAAGCAAAATTAGCTATTTGGCGCAGAAAAATACGAAAACACTATTGGAGCAGGATGGCGCAAGATGTTAATTTTGGCGCAGTGTTCCTACCCCTGGAAACAGTATAATTTTGCCCCCCCCCCCGTAATTTTTAACAGAAAAAAAGACTCAGCGGCCTTCCCCGGTAAATTTCCCATGAACCTTGTAAGCACCAACGTGGCGACTTTTTTTCGAGCCGAAGAATCGCCGTTTTGCGGTAGTCAATTCAAGATGGCTGACAAAGGGCACATAAAAAATTACAAAAAAATATATAATTTATACTATGAATTAACCTAATATGCGAAAATCGATAGAAATATATCGGGAAATACGGAAAATTAGGATGAAATGAACACAAAAATCGAATCAACAACATACGGGGTTTATAAATGCGGTTGATACAGAGTTTATGGATGCTGCTGTCAGGGCTACCTATTTTAGCGCGAAAACAAGTCGCCACGTTAGCGCTGACTCCTCCCGTAATTTTCAACGAACAAAAATAGTGAATTCGCCCCCATCCGGGACACCCGATTTACCATGGCCGTAATACAATTGTTTTTTATGGAGGGGAAACGTAATTTTACTGCCCCTTGACTGTGAAATTCGATAATTTTGCAAAGGAATTTTTATTGCCTTTTCTTAAATATACCATTCCATCAAAAACGCCGTCCAAGGCATTGCCCCCCCCCCCCCCGCTTTTGGATCTGATCACGGTATGTAGCAATCCGGGTCGCAAGTACGAACGAAAATTTACTATCGCTCGGGGCCGGTATCCACTCTTTTTAACAGAAAATGAGTAAACTCGGCACCTTTCCTCGTTCAACACCCGTGGAACCAGACCCCCGCCCTCTCCTATTGCGGACATAACAGACTCGAGACAAACGTTTTAATAACTTCCGAGGTCTAAAAATAAGATTTTTTTACACATCAAGAATGGCGCGCAAGATGTCGATATTTCTTGGGGGGCAGAGCGTACCGACTGAGCTGAAGAAAAACAATGATCAGAAGTTCATTTTGAACTCTTTTTCCATAAAAGTTGCAAAAACAAAAAACAAGATCATTTTCGTTCATCAAAAATACGGCCAGCAATCAAAAGGGAGAAACAAATCGAATCCCGACATACATCCATGCGGAAGAAAACAGACATCTCACCTATAGAGAAAAAACCAGTCTATATATCCGTGCTCCCGTGAGGGTACGCAGCCGCCGATTTGCATACAGCGTCGGAACAACCGGTTCCCGCACGTGCATGGAGAGAAAAAAAAAGGAAAACAATCCAACAATATTAAGTCAACAATCAGTATCGTGAAGATGCTCTAAATTAAGTTACGGCCCGGGCATAAAAAAAATTAATATTAGGCCCTTTAAATTAGGAAAAAAAATGTGAAGTGGGGGCCAAAGGCGCGCTCGGTGTGCCCATCGTTAAATCCGCCTCTAGTTACGGCTCGCATGCACGTTAACTGAGTTTTTATCAGCCTGATGACAAATTTTCATCTGATTTGGAAACCCTTGTGTTAAACTAAATGTTGAATTGCAGGATTCTGTGATCTTTTCATAAATAGTTCTCCTTTCGATCAAATTTGGGGGTACGGTTTCTTGCTGAGATTTAAATCCAGTTAGAAAAATAGTACGAATTTTATTTGTAGATGGATCGCGATTTTCAATCGGATGATTTTTTTTTTATTGTAAGTAAATTCAAAATACATGCGAGCTTCTTTAACCTTGGCCAGCTACAAGAGTATTCTCCAAAGCGTATTAATACGCTTACTAGGTATTAATAATACGAGTCTTTAATACGCGCTTTGGTATTCTCCCGCTGCGCGTAAGTTAGCTTCTGCACGGGCTCTCTAATCGTCATTTCAAATAACATTTAAAAAAATTAAAAAAACAAAAGTAACGATAGAACAAACAACAAATGTAACTTGCTCGATGCTCCAAGAAAGGAATTCGTCCCTTAGGACTAAAATTTTTTAAAACAAATAAAATAAAGGATCAATTCTAAAATAAGATGAAAATGAAAGAACGAGTGAGCACGTGGGGAAATAAGAAAGAATGGTAGTATAGGGGGGAAAAAATTCTTTGTTGTAAGTACGCCTTTTATGCTAGTTTTTTTTCCGACCGGCTTTTCCATAAAATAACGATTCTTTAACCAAGGAGCTTACTTTTTCCAAGCGCCTTGAAATCAAGTTATGCTGACGTCACACGGTATGCTCCCGGGAAGATAAGATGCCTTCGATCGTAGTTCAATGAAGGGAGGGAGAAAATTAGCGATATTGAACAGGTAAAGTTCCTCCTTGAAGAAAAGAAAAACACTGACAGCAGAAAAGCGCGCGAGACCGAGGTTTTTTTGCTAAAAAAGTGGAAAAAGTGACCTGGGCCTGAAAATACGTAATAAAAGTGACCAGTTTCTAAAAAAGTGAATTTTAGTGAAAAAAGTGACACGTGCCGAGCCCTGTCATTTTTCGCTTCATGACGACGTTAATACCCATAACTGTCGCATCTGGGCGAAGTCTAATCCACATGAGTACACACAGAAACCATTGCATTCCCCAAAAGTGACAATGTGGTGTGGATTCACATGTTCGTTCATCATAGGACCTTTCTTTGAAACGCTATACCCAGTAAATGAGTGAAAGATGGCTACAGTGAATGTGCAGCGTTATTTAACGCTTCTGCACAAGAAGGTCATGCTATGTTTGCGTGAAAGAGATGCGCTTTCTACCGTGACATCTATGCAAGATAGAGCAACTAATCACACTGCTGATACAGATGTTCGGGGAAGACAAAAAAAAATAATCATTAGCAGGTGTTGCAGGTTCCCATGGTCTCCTCTGTCTCCAGATTTGACACTGGCACACTTCCGGTTATGGGGATATTTGAAATCCCGGGTGTGAAATCCTTGATCCAGTCCATCCAATCTATTGGAACTTAAAAGATGTGCTCCAAAAAAAGTTGTCATGTATACATCCGGACCTGCTGCACTCTGCAGTTGCTGGATTTGTGACTCACCTGCAATGTGTTATCCCCTGTGGTACACATACTGCTGTAATAAACGATTTAGAAGCATTCTGTTCACTATTTGTGTACGTCAGTGTCACTTATCGACTGTTTTTGAGTTTTTTCCCCCATCTTAAAAAAATTCCCATGACCTAGTGATGCCAACCCTGAAAACCGTTTTTTATTCATTTTTGTAGTTTCTACCGACTTCTTGCCCACCCTGTATAATCTGCCATGTGCTATAATTAATGTGATCCAGTGATTAAGCAAAAAAAGTACAGTGAAAATAATTTCAAATGTGCCTATAAATATACATCAGCAAGTTAGTCTAATTAGTATTATAGCCAAAAAATGCTTAACCCGTGCCACAATTAAATTTCCAGAAAATGACTCTCTAATACTGAAAAAATCTGAATTATGAATTAGCTAAAGAACAGGATCAGTTTTGCTTGAAAATAATTTGACATGAAACATGATCTCACTGTGATGGAAAACTTATCAGGGCTCTTCTGTCTTCCTGCCTGTATTTTAAAAGACGCACCGGGACAGCATAACCACACTGCGGAAATTAAAAAGAGAAAATCAAAGAAAATTGAAAATTTATTGGGTGTCTAAACTGTCATGCACATGTGCAATAACAATATAAGAAAAAAATGTTAACCAGAATATAATAATCCACCTTAAATAGGAGCCACCTTGGATTACTTTAATTTCTTGCCTATAATTCAGGATGGTATATAATCGGCTCATTCAAATTCCTCAACTTAGAGAAAATTTCAATGATAGAAACAGCAGAAGCAGAGAGTTTGTATAGGTAAACCACTGAATAATACAGGCCTATAAAATATCTATATTGGGAGAGAAACAATTATTTTTTTGGATTTTTATGAAACATTTAATATTAGTATTATTTTATCCTCAATTTTATTTGATATTTCTTAGAGTATATTAATCAAAATTTCCATCTAAAAACTGTATAATGGAAAAAAACTTTAATGCAGTTCCGGTTAGCCCTACTGGAGTGCCTCACTTGTATTTTGCTCTCTCCTCAAATACATGCCCTCCCAGCTTAACACGTTCCCAGTCCCGTGAACCACATGTGACACACAGAATCTGACACTGTGCACTACACATGGTTCACAAGACAGGAAACGTTAAAGACACAACTGAGTCTTTTTATGTTTTACATACACAAACTAGATACAAAGTTCTATCATCCCAATCTATTCCATTGGTCTCCTTAGGGAACGATATCGCCCATTTGTAGTATGATTTGCAGTAATCCTTTATTTCAACCAACTGAAAATATTTCAGCTTCAATGACAATTGGTGATTCCCTATATTGACCCCAACTGTTTGTTTTTCTCAAAAAAAATATATGGTCACCGTACCCTCCCTCCTATTGACACACACACTTTTCAGGACCTCTAGACAAACACTGCTTTCAAAAAGAAGAGAAGCCAGAGTCAAGGTATCAGAGAAGCAATGGTACTCAAAATATTTGCATGGCTCTTAGAGGCGGGGGCTGCAAGAAGATGCTTAGTCAGTCGGGCAAAGCATGCATTTTGGCGCCCCGTTATAATGTTGAAGGAGAGGTTACAGTGTGAAATTTACGCACTCTCTGGCCCAGTGCAGTAGACCCGCCTGCATTACCCTTAATTACGGCCTTGCCTAGAGGTGTTGCTAACCTTTTTAGGGCGTCAAGTATCCCAGCGATACAACTACTCCGTTTTCCAGAGCATAAAATAGTAGCAATACCACAACATGGTGATGTACCAGGTTTGTGCTCGCACACACACAGTAAGGAAAGAGAGTTACCTATGTTCCATCTGTATCAACGAAATTGTCGATGGAGATCTGCAGAGGTGCAAAGATGGAAGCAGCCCAAACAGTAACAATGATCACCAGCACGTTGATGCTCACCACATAGCCATTCAGTGTGCATCAGTATAGTCCTCAGATCACGAGAAGAATTACGCGAACCCCTCTCTCTGGAGAGGGTCCATTTCGGCGCGGGGAAAGGATAAAAATGATCCCGGGTGGCCAGTAAAGGCTGTCTTGGCGCAAATCTCTGTCATGAGGGTATTCTTCACGTTTCAGTGAACTCTGTCAGTTTTCACGCTTGAGTGAGCTGCGCTTTTTGTGTTGCCGTTTGTTAAACGATGTACTCGAAAATTGTTGTTGTAAATTTTGGAAGTAAATTAATTTTTTTAATTTAAAAATTTGAATTTTTATTAAATTTAATATTTTGAACTAAAATATTTGATAAAGAAAAAAATTCGAAGGGAGTAGTGATCATTTAGTAATAAAGGGAATAAAATTACTTTAAATTAATAATTAAATTCCTAAAGTAATAAAATAAATAAATTGTTAAATTACTTTAAATTAATAATTTAATACAAAAGGAGTATTATTAATATAATAATAATAATAATTTATTACTACTGTAAATTATATGGCATTTTCTTTGGTTTAATTTCCATACCGCAGCAAGAGAATGCCACCTGCTAGCAATTAGCCATTCTTCTTCTGTTTACCTTCTCTTATAGCCACATCATCATCTTTTTTCCTTTTTTACTTTCTCGATAGAAGCTACTCATATGGGCTTTTTAAATAGGTGACAAATGGAGTAGTGACAAATAAAAAGATTGAGCATGCTTGCTTGTCACGTTTGCAGTTACGTCTATAGCCATCTTAAGGGCATGTCCCCACAAGGGCAGGGCTGACAGGGATCCAGCCCTTGGGCTCTGGATGATTCTAATCATTTTTTACAACTATAAATTCATTTTGAGTGACCCGTCGAAGATTCCAATCTGAGAGCCCAGCTGCAAGATGGGGGAGCCATGCTTAAAGTCATCGGAAGAATGGTCCTCTCATGCTGCAGCAGGGATCCTGACTGGGATCTCTCACCAGCCATCCATTCTGAATTTACAGTGTGGAAAAAAAAGAAAATTATAAGAATTCTGCTATAGGCTGGATTTTGTCAGCCCATCCTTCATCTTCAGCTCGTCTGCCACTACGAAGGTTACCATCAAGGTCCATGGGTTCGAATTCGGGCATAGAACATTCGAAGCAAGTTCTTTACTGGAGCCTAGGGCGACCACCGATGGGTGGAGCCTTCATTTCCCACCCAACTCCACTGGTTGGAAATTACCATATGGCGATATATGACCAGTGTAGTAACCCATCCTTGTGGGGCGATGGTCGAAAATGTTTTTTACGAGCAGTGTTCGGCTTCAGCTTGATGCATGGAACTGATTATTAAAAAAAACTGGAGTTTTCGATCCCTTCTGCAGAATAAAAAATATATTTTTTGTATTAAAATAATGTGCCGTAAGTGCTCGAGCAGCCGGGTCGTCTTAAGAGCATCACAGGCTTTCCCAGGCCAAGTGATTTTTCTGAGGCCCTACCACGTAAATTCTGGAAAATTTCAACCAGATCTTATTTTTGTGAATCTAATGCAACAATGCCTTAAGACGACACTGTCAAACAGCCGGTGGTTACGCAACAAAAACACAGATGACGACGTTATCGTGAGCACTGCCGTGGCGCTTTTAGTGAAATTTCTAGGAGGCCAAAATAGCGCTAAAGACGCCAAAGGGGAAAGCATCGTTGCTAATGCACTATTCTCGATGGGCAGTTGCTTTACCTAAAAGTAAATAATAGAATTGTCCAACGTGACGTAGCCAGTGTTCTTCTCGTGATTGGTGGACTATACATGTGGTTTGCCTCATCTTTCATCGATAGGATAATATAGGGATTGATAAATACGGTATAGATGTTGTTACAGCTAATCACCTTTGCATGTGTCTTCTATTTCAATTTTTTTTATAATTAACATACATACACGTTTATGTGAAATATTTCATTATTTGTAAATCAACTACTACTTAACTGTACATATCCACACTGAACATTCCTGTGCAGAATTTCTAACAAATCGGTGCATGCAGGAACGTGTTGTGCATGTGGCCATAAACATATTTACTTTTTCAGAGTTGTGCTTGTTTCATGTTCTGCTCGTGCTGTCATCTGTCACCCATATTTTGAAGCGAAGATGGTAAATGCTTGCATTTTTGTTACATAATTATTGTGTTCAAGGTCTACCTGCTCTCTGCGGAAAGACATTTTCAAATGGCTTCCATCTGAACCTCAAACATGGAAAACTGCAGAAAAATTCTGTATCAACTGAGTGTCATTTGACAATAGTTGAAATAAATTTTTTGGAATTGCATTTTCTCAACTGCGTGTTTTATTTCTGAGTAAACTATTTCTCTTACCCATTTTGAAATCAAAATTCATATATACTGCATTTCAATGTGTATAAGGCAACCCCTGATTTTTTTGGCCTTAAATTTGGGAAAAAGTTTTCATAAAAGACATTTTTTATTTTAAGGTATAAAAAGAAATTTTATTCATCATAGAAATCATTGAATTCCTCGTCACTCTCATCTGATACATTACACAATCAGCTACACATCAACTAGCTCTCGTGATGTTTCAAGGCACGAAGATTTGAGTTTGGAGGAATTGCATAATTTGTGTTAACATCTACATTATGCTATCCACATATAAGAAACCACCCCCACCCTTATTTTTAGGGACCCCCACTTTTAGCCAAACGGGGGTTCCTTATACACATTATAAGATATATAAAATTTTTCAAAAACATGATAAACCATAAGTAAGTGACTTACATCACCAAACAATCGTTTCAAGGCAAATTTGATGGAATAAATAAACATCTTGTGATCCATCTGTAATCCCTTTTTCCCAATCTCTTCGCCAAAGTCCCTGGAAAACACAAACAAATTTTTAATAAAATGCTACAACTAGAAATTAATTAACAAATGCTAAGACGAGATAAAGTTAATTAAAAATTTAACAATTCCCTCAGCCAGAGGCATATTCACGGGGGGCGACAAAAAAACCGACTCATGATGTCCCCACAACGGTGGGGCTCACAGGGCCCCCCGACAAGTATATGCCAACTTTTTTCCATGCCATAAACTCATCATTAATATAAGAAAGAGGGGCCCCCATAAAAAGTTTGGCCTAAGGGCCCTGACCGGCTCTACTTACAGCGTCAAGTCCATGTAATGATTCTCGACATCCACATTCATCTTCAAAAATCCCGTAAGAGCAAAGGTAAACAAAAAACAAATCACCGCGGCGTGTTGCCAAATGTTTTTTTCGAATGAGGATCACATTGAAAAATTTATTTCAATTTAATCATCCGAGTAAAGGTTTCCTGGATAAATTTAATGGAAAAATCTGAGAATTGTGCGCAAATGATTGAATATTTCAATTTCCCAATGAATCCCAATCATCGAGGAGATTCTCCTCTAAGATCCCAATGGGGAGATCAAGAATCAGCGCTGGTGGTCAAAGCCGATCATACGATACGTCAGTTGTGGTCCAGGCGAGTTGTTTATTCTGTTTACATGCATATTTTCGTGTGCGTATAAAAGTAGCAATTTAGGTGAGAGAATCCAGTTGTGTGTGTATTTGCTGATAATAAAATGACGAGCAGCGGCCAAGCGATGGTTTCTGTGCCCGATGGTAAGTGGGTTAAGATTATTTTTCAAAGAATTGCGCATCGTGTTTATTATTTACGCCAGCACCATGTGACTGACATCACTGCTCCCTCATTGTTTATGTTTTGCTGATCGATCGGCGATTCAAGAACGGGACGACGCATCAACAGCCGTTAATTCACGAGGATCTTTATAGGCAATAAAGTTCTTTTTACGGTGAAAGTGATAAAACCGGTTATTATGCATAATCGCCGAGCATTTTGGTGGGCTTGATAAATTTCCCTAAATTAATTACTTTTTTCCAGCACTAACATTAGCCAGCTCATTAATTATTTTCACGATTACCGAAGAAAATGTTCTTAGATGAAATAAGAGATCGAAATCAAAAATATAACATCCTTATACAGGAGTGAAAATAATAGAAACCAGGACTCTCTTGTAAATAAGCCACCTCGTTGGGCACTTCGCCTGTTGTGGCCTTGTATTTGTGGAGCAGATGCAGTATAATCCAGATCCCTTGGCGACTTTTTCGGCGTCAAACACGTCCGACGGCCCGAGGAAAAGTCGCCAAGGCCGTGACTGACTACGGGCGACGGGAAAAAAAAACCAGTGTACAAAACATAACCAGAGCATAAACCAACAATAATTTAAAAAATAATAGTACAAATAAATATTCTCAGTATGAAAAAATAAAACCTGGACTCTTTGAAATAATAAATCGATCCCATCACAAGTCACTCTGGGTATCAGACTCTTTAAAATACTAGTAAACGAAAATAATGATATTTCTTTATGGCACTGTAAGACCAGACATGATCCAAGCTCTGTCCCAAGAAGGATACCTTTATGACACTGAAAACGGAAGGGCAGAAGTTTCAAAAAACAATCAGAATAAATATATCGGAAAAATATCCTAGACGGAAACATAAACCTAGTGAGACAAAACAAATACAAAAACAATGCCACAACAAGCAAAATGCCGGAACAGCTTTGGTATAAGGGACAGGTTGGCGATTTTCTTTTCCGGCGCCAAATATGTCAGACGGCCCGAGAAAAAGTCACCAGCATAGAAAACAGTAAAAACAAATGGCATAAACTAAAATAAGCTGTGGAGTGTTTAAAAAATAAAACTGGATAAAAAAAAATGAATCAGGGTTTAAATGAAACCCGGACCGTTGTGAATAAACAACGGTCCTGTTGTATAAATAAAAATATTCTATTTATTATAAATTAAAACCCGGACTCTCTTTCCGGGAATCCAGGTTCTTATAAATAATCAACGGTATAAAATAAATAAATAAAATAAAAAGGATGCAGGGGCATCCTGCATGTAGAAAAGAATAAATATTGGAAAATATTAAAGGTACAACCTGAGGGAAATGATATCCAAAATGATTCCAATTAATCCGACACATACACTACATCATATATACGGAAGGAAGAGAAAATATGAAGAACTATCCCAACGGTTTTTCAAAACGCAGCGGCTATTAAGTGACGTCATTTGGAAGAAAAAAAGAGAGAGGATAGAATGAGAAAAAGAGAAAACCAGTTTGAAAATGGCAGTAAAACCCGTTTGAAAGACGCGCTAGGACGCTAAGAACACGGAAAAACAACAGCTAGCGCCACCGACTGGCAGAATTCTACGAACATTCTGGAACAACGACAACCCAGAAGAACAACAACAAACCAGAGCACGCCAACGATGGAAACTTATCGCCGGTAAAAAGTCGCCAATTTGGCGTGTCCCTTATACCAAAGCTGTTCCCAACAAAATAACACAATCACAAAAATTATGAACAATATATACACATGATAAAATATTATACAATGCCCATTGTCTTATTCTAAGTATGGATAGCTTCTCGATTTACCCCAACATGTTTATTGTATTTCTTTTTAAACGTGACAATTGTGTTACAGTTTACTACCTCCGGGGATAAGCTATTCCATTTATTAACAACCCTATTAGAGAAAAATTCCCTACGACACCATAACCTCGCATTGTCCCTTACCAATCGATACTGGTGACCCCTTGTAAAAGTAGTCGATTGGCAGTGTACTAAAAGTTCATGGTCCATCCTATCCATCCCGTTGAAAATCGTGAACACGTCTATCATATCTCCTCGACATCTGCATTCATCCAATGTAAACATGTTCAAAAAATGAAGTTTTTCTTCATAACTCAAGCCCTGTGTGCCAATAAGGACACGCGTAGCTCTTCTCTGCACCCCTTCAACCAAGTCTATGTCCCTCTGTAGGTAAGGTCTCAGAAACCTTACAGCATACTCCAGTCCGGGATGAACTAAGCCTCAAAAAAGCGGAAGAATGACTTTAGGAGAACGCAAAGAGACCTTTTTGAAAATAAGACCAAGCATTCTATTTGCTTTTTGACCACCGCTGAACTATGTTCAGAAAACCTAAGCTGCTTGTCAATGAGACAACGACACGTTTAGACAACGAAAAACGAAATGATGCTTTTTCAAATACTATTACACAAAGGGAGTCCTGGAATGGGAAATCTAAAAAAATTACATTAACCTAGCATCATTATGTCTGCCTTGGTAACTTACAACACCCTTGGCAATCTGGATTATACTGCATCCATATTTAATACGAGGGTCAGGGCAAAAAAAAACTCTCTGGGTTCAATAAAAACACAGTTGCAGAATTTAAATTATAATGGCTAGTATGAAAAACTTTACAACCAGAATCCAAATGTAATCCTGAGAAATCCCAAATAAAAAAAAACAATAGTAGGAAAATGATAGGTACAATGCAATGTGCAAATGAACAAAAAAAACCTCTAAAATGTTAACAAATTTGATTAATTCAAAAGCTGCTCTGTATACAAAAGCCTATTACAGTAAAATATCTATTTTATGAACACCAATGGGACAAAAAAATTTGTCCGTAAAAGTGGGGTGAATGCTAATCAGGGTTTTGTAATGCATACATTTGTTATACAATGGGAAATTAATATTTGGCTGCAAAAGAGGGGTGACTGCATCTGAGGAGTGACCATTAAGAGGAGTTTTACTGTATTACTAGCTGCCTCGCCTTCAGATGATAACCAACAGGGAAAAAAAAGGGAAATGGCAATCTAGAAGCCTTAGAAAATAATAACAGACAGAAAAAAAATAGACGACTTTGAAGAAAAATGTCAACAAGCTAGAAAGGAAATTGCCAAAAAATACCGCTAAAGAAACAAAAGGGGTTATACTGTAGCTGTTCCGATATATTAGTATTTATATTGCAAAAGGTGGAAAATGAGTTTTGACGTTTTTATTGTATATATTCTCTTGCGACCCTCACTAGTTCACACTTTGGGAAACCACTGCAGAAAAGACCCATCAAACTTGTTTTCGAACATTACCACTGGCACCATGGCCCCCACATCCTGGAGCGGGGCCCCTGGTCAGACTTTTCACGGGGCCCCTTCTGTAGTTGATTTATAGCGTGAAAAAGCAAAAAATGATGAGAACTGTCCCGGGCCTCAGGGCTAGAGTCCTGTCAGCCCCCCCCCCTCCTTTGTGGGGGCCATGACTGGCACTAAAGTTTCAAGGTCTGTTTTTTTCCGCCCCACTTGAGGGGCAACTTCCTCGAATGATTCTACCTTTAAAAGTAATTGGACCTGTTTGAAGCGAGACCTTCTCTACTGTGTTTTCTTTACCATCGTCTGCAAAAAATTCATTCTTTGAGAAAACTTAAAATTAAACTGGTATATTGTGTGAAACGGTGCACAGCCTTGAAAATTTGAAGTTATTTTGTGTAGCAAAGACGATGAAAACACTTCTTTTGCAAATGCTTAATTGTTTTGTAATTGAAACTCTGATAAGTGAAAGAAGAAATCTATGCGTGGCATGGGAAGTTTTACATACCATCTAGTGGAGGTATTTATAATTTATTTATTTTTCTTGCTGAATGTCATTTCCTTTCTCTTTATTTGGGAGGTACACAATGTTTATTAAATCCCTCTGTCTTGGTTTTTTTTTCCAGATGAAATATTCCGACGAAAGTTGCTGATGGACGGCGAAGGTATGGGCGATGACAGGAGGCTGAATCAGCTGCTGAAAGGTTTTTTGAAGTGGTCTGATAGCAAGAACGAAATGAATGAAGAGGAGCTGTAAGAAATCAATAACATTATTGTTATTATTAAGCAGCATTAGAATTGAAAAATAAATTTATTTTGAAAATAAATATTTTTCGAATGCGAGAACGTACTGGTTTGCAGGCATCGTGACTGATCTGCTAAATGAGATCTGTTCTAAATAATAATAATTAATTTTCCAAAATATAATGGCATGAGTGATATTCCACCAAGGGGATGCAAAAAGCCATAAAAAATCCACTGCGGATCGGTAATTCTCCCATAAAAGATTCTTCTGAGATCAATGCATCATCATGGGAAGAGGAGCACAAAGTTTTTCATTACTGGTCCCGTGGACCACAACAATTTTTTTCTGGTGGTCTGATTGTTTAATCAGTGGTCTCTGACCAGTGGACCACCAATGATTTCGAATGCTGTTAAGTAATAAATTAGTATTATTATCCGTACTTATCTATAACTTACAGTAGATTCTCTCTCTAATCTGGTACATATCAGACCAATGTGTCCCGGATTGCTCGAAGTTGTTTGAAAAAGTCTACTCAAATCCACGGAGAGAGAGACGCAACGCGCGGGGGAATAATAGTAATAATTTTTTATTTATCTGGCATTCAGCGAAGTGCTTTTTTTAAAGCTCATAGCTTTCATAACGATGGATGAAGATGATCAGGTAGAACTTATGAATACTGTGATCAGAGCCACATTATATGATATCGTTTTTAAAGAATATAAATTTATTCACTTTCACTTAACCAAGAGGGGGAAAAAGAATACACAACATATTATAAACGTATGTAAGCAATATAAGATTTCTCTATTTCTCCTCTAAGTTGTAAATATCGATTATATGATATTTTAATCGAAGTTAAAGAGGAGATAAATTGTGAATTATGTAAGCCGAAAATATGGGAGAAGATTCTTGGCATTCGCAGGAAATTCTAAGGGTTAAAAATTAAATAAAAATTCATTAAACATAAAAATTATTTCCAAATTTTCGAAATTATTATTATTTTTTAATTTAATCTATAGAGATGATATCTTTGTGTTAAATATTTGATCATGTATTTTTACAACAGATGGCGGCAAATTCGTTCTGGACGAGAGAAATATTCGAAATCCCCCTCCAGGTTTTTAATATATAAATCCTCCCCACCCGATATATATTTTTGAATCTTCAATTTTTTTCAACTCCTGACATCACGTCGACAGAATATTTCATAGCTTTTTCCAACATCAAATAATTTTTAGCTTGTTTGTTAAGGTAATTTTCATTTCTATAGTTCAATAAACATTCATGGCGAAGATATTTTTCAACAAACTTGAAGGTTGTGTCCTTTGGCCACCTCAGTATCCAATATTTCCGCGGAATTATAGCGAAACTTCAGGAGATGACGGAGCATGAACAGGTTCACGCTTGAGATAAAAATAAACCCCTCTGTGAGAGAGCAAAAAGACCCCTCCAAGAGCGGCAGTTCACGCCCACTGGCACATGCGCAGTCTACTTAACCAGAAAAAATAGAACCGTTTGTATTCACTTACCAACTAAATCACTTGTGCACTTGCCAACTAAAGCCGTGTAAACGACCCTTATCATCTGCATACATTGTATCGTACTTGGCAACTTAAAATTAAGTTACCAACTAAAGCACTTGCCTCGTGTAAACGGGCCTTTATGCTAGTGTTGGGATCCCAGTGTCCGGTCCAGGGCTCTGCCCAATAAATTTTTATCAATCCTGAAATTATGTCTTTCATAAATTCTGAATGTTCATTGATTCTGGGAACTGATTCTCATTAGTTTTTTTCTTTTTTTATTAATCAATTTATACGTTATAATAATTTTCAATTACTTCACCTTCTGACTCTGACTTTTCACCAACATTAAATTTTCAGTGAATCCTGAACTATCAATTTCAATTAGTCAATAATCATTATATAGTTCTAAAGTTATTTATTAAATTAATTCCCATTTTTCATTTTTTTTCATCTTTTAACAACATTTTTTGTTTACATATTCGTTTGCACATATAGGATGACCTAGGTTTTTGAAACTGTAAAAAGTGAATAAAAACCTTGTCCTATACACGAGTAACTACGGTAGTTATTGTTATCAAGAACCAAGTGTCATGATTGATATGATCACATTAAGCAGCTTGTGTTGTATCTTTGCAGTTTACGCTTTAATAAATTTTCATCGCAGGGATTTTTTAAAAAATGGTCCTGTAGATGGTTGGGATCGACAGACTTCAACATAGGGTCTTCTGAGAGAGAGTACTTTGAGAAAATATGACTAAAATTTTTTCCCCCTCCCTACTTTTTCAGCGTTTGAGAACTTTTCAACTGCCCACATTGATTTTTGTTTTTATCATTGTCAAATATCAAAAAGTTTGATTTCTTGTGTTATCGATTTGTTCAAAAAATTTGTTCTGGTTTGATTATAGATCTTTGAAATGAGGTAATCGTATCATACATTGTTCAAACCTAGTAATTTAATTTTTTTTCCTTTCTTTCTCTAGATATTTGTCATATCAGAGATCGGTATGTTCACTTCTGAACTGTAAATATGCTATGGCTAAGTCGCATTTCAACCAGCTATTGCATGAAGATGAGATCGGAATCTGCGATGATGTGTACAAGAAAATGGGTAAAAATATATTTGTAATATTTCATTATTTTCATTGAATGGAACTTTGTTTAAAGAGCTCTATTCTCACATGCATCCGCAAAAATTGGCTATTAAAAAAAATTTTTTTTTGATTGATTTGTGTTTATTTTATGTCAAAATGTCCTTTAAAAAGAAAATAATAATAATTGATTAATTTGGGTTGATATCTTTACTAGAACCATTTGAGTTAGGTACACATATGTGTACCCCTCAAGTCTTAAGTTGAAAAAAAGAATCATTTAAAACTGTTAAAAGTGAATGTACACATATGTGTACCTCTGCAGTGAGAAGTCGTTTTGTTTTAACAAATTTCTTAACGTAATACAGTTTTTTTAATCTTCATTAGAGGATGGTATTTCCAAAGCACAGAAAGATATATTAGAACGTAAAGCAGATCTACTCAGATCGAAGAGGGTCAGGAAAAACAAGCAACGTGAGTAAAATAAACTTTTTTTCAATCAATGTGCTCAGGATATTTGAAAGGCCAGAATTACACTATAAAAAGTTTTTTAGATGTTCTTTTATAAATTTTATAAAAATGCAACCAATAAGCGTATCGGTTACATTCGAGAGAATCAAACCAATAGGCTTATTAGTAGGGATGCGTAAATTTCGTATTTACGAAATAACCACAATGAATGCGAAATGCACGAAATAAATGCTATAAATGCAAAATTTTCCAATTTTGACTAATAAATGCAAAAATTGGAATTTTGACTAATAAATGCAAAAATTAGAATTTCTACTACTATTCTGTGAAATCTTGATAATTTAAATTTTATCATTAATTCTTTTGTGTGTTTTCAAGCTATAATTGACACCTAAAAAGAATACGAAACTAAATACAAAAATAAAGGATCTAGTACCAGATTCCGCATGTTACATGACTGCGTGCTTCAAATTATTAAAAACAGTTTTTGGTGATAACATTTTGCACTACCAATACTGGACGCATAAAGTGAATCTTGTGGGTTGACACATTCATTAAAGAATTCAAAGAATTTAATTCTGTTGTGACCCAGATGAAGATAACTTATTTGCACTCAAGAAAAATGAGCAGTGCATGTTCAAGCTACCAAAAAAAAAATATATATATCACTGTAAAAATTCTTCCTGACGCCTGTAGTAACCAGGCAGAATTCATGGTTCAAAGGTGTCATTCATCTGAGCAAATATCATATATTGCTTCTTTTCTCAATGAATATGAAGACGATCACTCGTAAGAGTAAGCATTTCTAGCAAGGTAGGGGGAGGGGGGGGCCTCAGAAAAATCATTTTAGCTGAGGGCCTATGATATGCTATTTTTTTAAATATACTTTATTTATTGTTTTTTAATTTTTATTTTTTTGTGAACAAATATGAAATTTCTGACCTGATTTTTTTTTTGCGAATAAATGCAAAATTTATGTTTTTTTATTTTTTTTTGCAAAATTTACGTATCCCTACTTATTAGTTGTTATTTTCATGTTTTGTAAAAGATCTTTTATCTAACTTTTGTCTTGTAATCTGAGCCTAAAATTTGTAACCTGTAGAAGTTTTTGTATGCTACCTTTTTTTATGCTATTTTGACATTATAGAGTTTAAGTCAAGTGATTCATTGCTTGTTGACAACCATAATAATTTTTGGTGGGAATGACACTGTCAGAGAAAAAAAAAAGGTTTGAGGAAAAAAAAGTTTTCTTGGAAATGCAGCTCATGTCTCTTTCCACGTAGAAGACAACGTTGGAAGCTAATCCTACAGACTGACAACTGAATGGACAACCAAATAAGTACAGCCAGACCTTGGTATAATGTCACTTCTAGCCCCAAAGCAGAATGTGCCAAAATCTGCACCGTGCATTGCAGAACAATCAGTGCTACTGCAGAACAATCTGCAAGAAAAACTGCAGAGAACGCTATTATGGGGATTTTTACAGCAGAACATTTCCAGTCAGCCGAGGGCTCATCGCCGAACAATGAAAAACATTCTGTTTTGGGGACTTCTAGTACCAAATAAAAGTGATTTAACCAATTTTTGACTGACTGCATTTATGCAATGCTTTGTTAAAAAAATTTTCAATTAATTTTCATGCAAATCAGATTCTCAAGTTCTGTTCACCAGTACGAAGTCTTTAAAAAATTGAGGACATAAAGGTCCTTTAAAAGCCAAAGAGGTCCTTCACCAAATGAATAGCTCACATGAGTGGCTGGTCTTATTGCGAGAAACTTGAATTTCTGGGTTTGCACTCTCTAGAATGGCATAGAGTCACTGCAGATCTTAAAATGTGCTGCAAGCTAGTCCACTAATTTGTTTATCTACCATCAGGGAACCTTTTTGAGATCATAAACAGAGGAGGCAACCTACATAGGCATCACTTCCAAATAAAAATATTAACAGCCAGATGAGATTGCTTTTCCCACGAGTATAGATGTCATATTGTGAAAATCTGCAGTCTGCCATCAGAATTTGAATGCTCCTCCTAAGCAAGATTTGCTTCCACTATTGCAGATTTCAATCTGGCTCCGTATGCAAAGTGTTTTTTCTTCTGACTATTTTTATTATTATCATTATTATTTTGGTTATATTTATATTACTTTTCCAGTGTAAGTGTATTTCATGCCAATTCTATTTTTTTACAAAAAAATTAATTTTTTATGACTTTTCAGAAATTTTTGGCAATTTATCCTAATTTTCAATCTGTAAATTTTTTTCCCGTGACCATGAACAGAAATAAATTTTTTAAAAATAGATTTTTTTAAATTTTTTATGTCACATGGTATTCAAGTTCTTCCGAAATTATTTATACTAATTTTTTTTAATTAAATTATCAATTTATATTAATTAAAAAGTTAATTCATTTGAAATTTACGTTAATTACAAAAAAAGACATGCTAAAGTGATATCTAATTTTTTAAAACTAATACGTTATTTGGGTAAACAGTTTAATCGGTTGGTCAAAGAGGGGGTTCATAATGAATGATTTCACAACACTTGTGAAACACTTTCAGAACCAATCTAAATGATGCTTAGTATTAAAGTGCTCTGAAAAGGTATATACAGTCGGCCCCACATATTCACGGTTTCTGTATTCACAGGGTTTTTCTTCTTTATTGGATTTTTTTTTTTTTGCAACACTCAGAAATCGTCATTCACGTGTTTTGTTTATAAAATTTGAGTTCTGCATGTTTAGGATGGCTTGCTAATGAAATTACTACTTCTACTTTACCACACACCAGCTTCGGTTATATATCGCCATACAGCAATTTCCAAACAGAGGAGTTGGGTGGGAAATGAAGGCTCCATTCCTCCCGCGGTAGTCGCCCCAGGCTCTGTAGACAAAGAACTTTCTTCTAATGTTCTGTCCGGATTCGAACTCATGGACCTTAATGGTAACCTTCATAGTGGAAGACGAGCATCTTACCACAGTGCCACTCGGGCTAATGACATTACTGTCATCACTAGAGCCGTGGCAGCTCCCAAGAGAGAAATAGTCACCTCGGGTTGGATTAACCTTTGGCCACAATGTGCACTAAAGGACACAACCATTTCTACAGAGTCAAATGAGGAGACTATAAAAAACATTGTCACGTTAGCGAAACAGGTGGGTGGAGAAAGGTTCAATGATATGGATATAGAGGAAGTCGAACAGCTAATTAATAGCAATTCAGAGGTATTGACCTAGAAGGAATTAATGCAGTTGATTGCTCCTGAAACTGAAGTGGCACCAGATGAAGATCATCAAGATAAAGAAGTAGAAGACAAGCTCACCATGAGAAACATAGCGGAAGGACTTTGCACGTTCAAATCAGCAATAGGTTGTTTTCATGGCATAGATCCCTCTATGGAACGCTCTTCACATGTAGAAAAATTTGTAGAGGAAGCCTTGTCATCATATTTCAACATGATAATATGAAGAAGAAACGGCAAACAGAAATCACAATGTTCTTTCAGAAAACATCGCCAATAATTGCTACACCCTCTTGTACATTCCCTTATACCTCTGCTGTAGCCTGCTACGAGATATACAAGAAAAAAAATATGATTTCAGTTATTCGCAGATTTCCCGTATTCGCTTTCACCCCCGGAATGTAATCCTTGCGAATACGGGGCCGATTGTATATGAAAATTTACTTCAAAGATTTTTTTTACACATAGAAATAAAAGGTATATTTATTTACATTATTTGTGAATGGCAGGGTGGCACTTACATCACAAAGAGGGGAAAAAAAGGCACACACAAGAAATAACGGTTGGTCCAAGATTTATAGAGACGTAAATTTTACTTATTAAAATAACTATAAACAGGAGATAATTTGTTTTGGAATCATTGTATAATTTAATGAAAGAAATAAAAATAAATAAATAAAATTTTTGATTTTTGAAAACCTTTGATGACTTTCATTTTTTCCAGGAGAGACAAATTTTGGTCAACAGCTTATGCAAGGTCATAAATGCACTGTTCAGATTTTCTACAATGACATGTTTCAGCTCACCCTTTGTCCTGAATATCTAATTCAAACCAAATTTCCACTCTGAAATTCTTTCACACATAGTCTGCCTTTTCCCAGGTGCTCCTGTATAGATTAGTGACTTTATGACGAACAAAATAGGCATGAACCACTTTTGAGGGGGAAAAAAATAAAGAAATGGTAAATAAACCCAATAAAAAAATATGTGTTTTCTTACTTGAGATTCTTGCTTCTGAAAAAAGAACACATCAGCACTACACCACACAAAGATTCACTGGGTGACTTAGTAAGAGATTTTGGAACTTACGCATGTGTGTGTGTGGCACTAAGCAGGGGAAAGTTTAACCAGTGGAATTACCTTCTAACGCAGGTGGAGCCTGGGCCTATTCTGTTTTTATGGCAATATTCGAAATTGTTTGAAGCTATACAGCCTGGGCGGTGTATGGTTTGTTCTGTTATGTACATAAATTTACATGTTTTGAGAAAACTAAATTTTGTTTTCAAAGTAAGTACAGTAGGGCTGCAATTATCTGATCCAGGATTTGCCAAATTTTGTATTATTTGAGGTGCTTTTTGTGAATTTAGTAAAAAAAAACCAGGTGCAGGAAAGACACGCAAAACACTTAGCATAACGACAAACTCGTCCACAGAATGCTGCAGCGTGTAAAAGAGCTGCATAGGTTGGGAAAGTTATATGAATGTCTCTTGAAAAAGGGGGAAGGGGGTAGTATTACTCTTTGGGAAAGGTGCTGGAATGGATCAGAAGGGAGGTGGTTGGAGTGTTAGCAAATACAATACAAGGCCTTATGGGCTACCTTAGCCAGGGTCTGTAAGAATTTTATTTTTCGCTGTCAGAGAAGTATTGAGACCTCTATATCTCTCTTCCTCTTTTTTTCTGTTGTAAGATTCTGCTTCAAAATCCCTCCACTTTTTCATTTAGGTGCATAGGAGGCCTATAGTGACATATAGTGTCAATCCCAAATATATTATACAGGTTTTCAGTGACATGACCATACTTTAAAATTTAATGAAAGCATGCTTGCCTTTACGCCATTCACAAGGAACTGCCCCTGCATCCATATAGACAATTGCATAAGCTTGTTGGTATTTATTAGCCAATGATGATGCCTGTTCAGATGATGTTTAAGTGTTTGCAGACTTTTCAGAGACTTATCAGAAATTTATCTTATTGAAAGTAATACATTCATAACATTGGATTCATTCAGCAAAAGTAACTTTAGTAAGTTTTTTTTTCTCATTGTATCATTGTATTTCCAGAGTATGATGCTTTGGCAAAGATAATTGCAAAACAGCCCGATCGAAAAATCATGCTCGCAGAGTTGAAAGATGTGAGCGAAGAAATCCAGAGTCTTGAGAAGATGAAGGCAGACTATCAAATGAAGCTTGAAAAAAGGAATAAACAGTTCCAGGTGCTGCTGCATGCCGCCAATCAGTTGCAGGAATTGCTAAAATGTGAGTATCCGCTCACATATTCAACAAAAAATCTAGAATATTCAAATTTCTATGTAAAGTTGTAAATGTGTACGAGATTCTCAAATGTGCGTCACATTTTGAGGTATATTACAGCCCTGTTATACCATGTGTTAGCACATGTTTCAGATATTTCTTGGCAGATCATGTGCTCCGTTATTTCAAGAATTTCTTATTTGGGAACAGCAGTTTGTCGCTATCACCATCTTGTTGCTGTTATAGTTAGGAGGAATTCCAAAGTCTATGCAAATGATTTCTTTTGTGAATTATTTTGGCTGTCTAGATGTTGTAATGCATCAGTGACTACTACTATTTGACAATACATGCACCTCATGAACATTCCTCTGATGAATTTTGAACGATTCAGTACATGCCAAACTGTATTAGATTAGCCAAATCATGCCCCTCATGCTAGAAGCACAAACTTGCAAATTTTCTCTTTTTCACTATCTCAAGTTTTGCCTGAAATGTGTATCCCTATTGAAATACGTGTTGCTAAACATTTTAGGAAAATAACTTCCATAGAGGGTAGAGTAAACTTGCAGTGCTGTCTTAATGCAAGGGCCTACCCGGGCACCTCACAAAAATGAGAAGCGGTTCAAACTTTCGAGAATTTGGCAGGTAGGGCCTCAGAAAAATCACTTGGCCCGGGGGACCATGGTGCTCTTAAGACGGGCTGTAAACATGGTATAACATGAGTAGAGTAAACATTCAAAGGTCATCACATTTCCCGCTGTCTTTTTTTTCTTCCAAGGACATTGCACATTCATGCTTCTGGCATGAGGGGGACCATATGTGACTGGCCCTAGCATATGTATGTTGTGAGAATTGTTTTTCGTGTTCTGGTGCTGCCATATGTCTTCAAAATTAGAAGTGAAAGTTGCAGATGTGTAAATTTTTGTGTCATGTAGGTATTGTGTTGATGGTCTTCTTACTCTCTTCATAAGTGACTGTATATTTTCACAACAGGTGACACACAGGTGTGTATTTTCACAACAGGTATTATGTCCAATAAAATTGGCCTCAAAAATAATTTTTCCAACTAAAACAGAATCGCTAAAAAAGCAAACACAGAAAAAATTCAGTGAATTTTGAGGCTATTGGTCAGTGGGGAAAAAACACAAAAACACTCATATCAATGAAGAGGTATATGTTTCAAAGTGGGGGAAAAATTTCCTTACAAAAAGAAGAAAAATAATTCTGGTAACCTAAAAAGGGGAGGACGAAAGGGTGAATTTTCTAAAACTTAGGAGGATGCTTGAAATGACATCAAAAAGTAAGACGTCCTGTATCCCTATTCCTAAGACAAAGTTCATGTTAGGTTCAAAACACATACACGCACATCCCATCATATACTCATTTATTAGAAGTTCATAGAGGAATGTGGATGAGAGGTGCGTTTGTGGTGTAGTATTTTAAGATGACCCTTAGAATTCTTGCCTAGAATTTTGATTTATTATAGGGAAAAAATCCCTATAGTCACACTTTTACATTGGCAAGGCTATGCTAAGATACTGATATCTTTGTTCAATTTTTTTTTTCTCCATCAGCTGATAGAGATGAAGATTCTATGGAGCTGGAGTGAAGTCTTCAGAGTTTCCCCATGTCCCTGTCTATCGTTGTTCGTTAATGTGATGCATGTAAATAAAGCTTTTCTTTCAAAATTTCTTATAGTCTCTGAGTCTTTTGATAAAGAAAAAATCTTTGCTTGAAATTTTAAATTTTATTAATACATATTGTAAAAAAATATGTAATGGCAGAGTACTAATCATGTTGGAGCTGTTTTGTTTCAAGATGATATTATAATGATATTAACGTGTATATTAAGACATCATTATATGAGAATTAATATTAGTTGCTTCAATTGTTTTCAGAATGTTCTCTTATTTTGAATCTGATTTGTTGACTGTAGATATTGAATTTTGGAAGTTTTTGTTAATGACATACCAAATTCATTTGTAAAGCACTCGGTTGAAAGATTGCTTCTTGTAAATACAGCAGACTCTGGTACATCCAGTCTAATGTGGTGGAAGTATGGACCAGGTAACATATAGGTCGTAGTTCTATAAATGCTCACTTACTACTTCCATCCATACCATTAGAAACACTCTTTTTATGCCAAACCCATTTCTATTCATATTTTCTGACCTCTAAATACAGGTTAGCATTTAATAAATGTTTGTTATGCGCTGAACTGTATGTTTTAAAAATTTATTACAGAATTAATGGTCCAAGAATAAAAATATTTGGCACATTTTTGATGTGTCATAATATCGTTTATGCCTATCTTGATTGCAGGAAACATACCATACGCTTTTTAAATAAACAAAACACTAACGTAAGTTCAATTCTTACAATAAAATTTTGAACTTACTTCACTCTCCATTGATAAATGCTAACGCAAATGTCAAAACCAGAGGGGAAGGAGTCAAAACTCACGGTTTTTAGGTTTTTTTTTAAGTCTTTGATATAGAAGGGATTCTCCCCTTCTCTCAGCCCTCTTCTGCGACACAATGTCCCTCCACTTATGCTCAAAAACCAGTCTGTTTAGAGGTATGACTAGTGTAGTGCTGGAGATTTTAATGATTGATTTTGCATAACCACACACCAAAACCAGTTTTTTTTGCAGCTGGGTATAATGGAAAATTATTATGTATTATTAATTTTTAACTAGGCCAGATAGTGGGGAGTCTATTGCACTAAATGAATAAAATCAATAATTATAGAATATCAATTGTTAAGAAAAATTAATTTCCTAGAGGGGAAAAATACATCGCACATTTCATAACAGTATTTATTTTGATTAAAAACAAAATATTCACCCCGATTTTGACTCTAATTCAAAAGAAGAATTGTTCAATATCTGTGTACTTTGACAATGTCGGAAACCAGGACCGCAACTGGAATAGCTCGCAACTGGCAGGAAGCAGGCAAGTCTGGTGTGATGGACCAGAGGGAGGGCAAATTTCACCCTTATAACCTCTCTTCTAACATCACAAGCATGAAAAAAATGCATGAGCGACTAAGCATCTAGTTGCAACCCTGCCAGAAACTAACACTGTGTGTCGAGGAAAATATATCGCACTCAAATGATACTGAGAGAATAAATAGTTTCTCTAGAAAGCAACACATTCCTTCTCTAATTTTAATGGTGATTAATCTCATTTACAGCAAAAGGAAGCTTACTTGCCATTCAAACCGTACATGGCCCAGGCACTACTGTCTGTTGACAATTTTAGCTATTGCCCGCAAAAGTAAATTTGAAAATTAATAAAAAGAATTTTTTTGTTTACAAAGTCTCTCTGCCATCAGTGTGTTATACTTGCATCAAAACATGATAATTATGGAAGATATAATTGATTAATTTGATATTGTTATTCATATCCTGTTTAGTCATTGGTCAAGTCTTTGCTTGTCATTTTGCTCAACACCTGAGAGGAATGTTTGCTACCAGCCATGTTTCAGCTCTTTCTTTCATTGCAACATTCTTTTCGTGTAACCTGTCACGATTAGCCTATACAAAAGGGACAAATTTATTTAACCACTTGTTGGCGTGCAGACTTCTGATGCTCTGTTTTTTCAATTCGCGCATTTGCACTTACTGTTTTTACTGCAGCTGAAAATGAGAGCGAAATGAAATTGA
Organism: Pholcus phalangioides; assembly: GCF_987345545.1. Classification (NCBI taxonomy): domain Eukaryota; kingdom Metazoa; phylum Arthropoda; class Arachnida; order Araneae; family Pholcidae; genus Pholcus; species Pholcus phalangioides. Next base: position 1,384,384 of record NW_028301608.1, on the reverse strand, counting down.
ATTTTCTAAAGATATACAGTATTTCCAATGGGAAATGTGAAAAATACTTTTCTGAGACATAGAAATGCACATTTCCTGATGGCATCAATAGCCAGAGGTGGATTTATAGTTTTGCCATCGTTCTCCCATTCTATTAATTTTCTCTTGACTAATCATTCCTCTAATTTGCCATCCAGTGCTATAACCCGCTAGCCCTATCCCTGCCAATACACTACTACTGCTACTTCACTTCGTAAACATTCTCCAGAGGACGAAATGATTAATTAATGAATCGGTTCAAGCCGGAACATGTGTTCTTTCTGGGTTTATGCATGGCTGTAATGTATTTATGTTCTCAGAGTTATGCATCTTTCGTATTATAATAGTGATGCCATCTGCCTTCCATATTTGGGAAATGACAAATGTCTGAATTTTCATGTTATGTAAGTATCATGTTGTAGATCTGACTGCTTTCTGAAGGAAGACTTTTAAAATAAGTGATCGGCTCGCATTCGTGCCTGTTACATAAAGTGCTTTCTTTCAAACTGAGCACAACTCAGGTCTATCACATAGGCTTAGATTGACTTAGAAGTCTGGGGGGGGGGGCAAGGTGGTGATGATGTCAATTCATCTATACATACAGGGTGATTATAAAAAGACTATCCCGACATATGGGCCCCTAACTATCATACCATTCACAGAAACTGAATGAAATATTGCCATAAGGTATTTTGATGTATGCGCTCAAGAATGATATGGAAAACAACAGTGTCACTCTAACAGTTACGGTTACAGTGAGAAAATTTCGAAAATATCAAATGGCAACACCAAGGTTTTTGTATTGGAATGTGATCTCCATTGTGAAAAACCCTAAATAGCGTTCGAACGGCAACTGTTGCATGAAAATCACCGGCGGTAGATAGGCTAAAAGTGAGGACAACCAATAAGGACAGAGAAGCAGCATAAAATAAAGCATTTTATTGTGTTTCCACATGACCTTGTGGAGGACTAATCAGGCTGGGATCTCAGCCGAAGAAACGGTGTGACGAATGAAACAAACATTAATGCTCTGGTGCACGGCAAAGTCCTTTTTACTTTTTCCTTGCCTAGCTCCGGGGATTTTCGTGCTACAGGTGCCATTCCAACGCTGTTTAGTGTTTTTCAGTATGGAGATCGCATTCCAATACAAAAAACTTGGTGTTGCCATTTGATATTTTCGAAATTTTCTCACTGTAACCGTAACTGTTAGAGAGACACTGTTGTTTTCCACATCATTCTTGAGCGCATACCTCAAAATACCTTATGCCAAAATTTCATTCAGTTTCTGTGAATGGTATGATAGTTAGGGGCCCATATGTCAGGATAGTTTTTTTATAATCACCCCGTATATACATTAGATCAGTCGACTCCACGTTTCACTCTTGGGGGGGGGGGCAATGCCCCCCCCGTATCTCCGCCCATGGCCTATCGCCATGAGCAATTTACTACCAAGTGAGTTGTGCCGGAAGTGTGTGTGTGTACCTAACAGTCTGAGTGCGTATCTAGTGGTCAGATTTTTCAGCGCTGCCATCTATATTTGAGAAATGAAGTGATTGAAGTAATGATTGAAAATTTTTACCGTTTGTAGGCCTGTTGCTCTCTGCGGCGAGATCTTTTAACGGGGAGATCGGCTGGCATTCGCGCCTTGAAGTTGGAAACCGCAGAAAACCATCTTCAGCCGACCACCACTGTAGTGTGAGGGGGAGGGGGTTAGAACTCGAGATCTCCCGATGCGAGTCCGTCACTATGACTACCATGGCCCCCACAAGGGGTGGGCTGACAAGGCTCCAGCCCTGGGGCCCGGAACAATTTTCACAATTTTTTTGCTTTTTCACGCTACAAATTCATCATAAAGGGGCCCGCAAAATATCACAGCCTAGGGTCCTGCTCCAAGATGTGGGGGCCATGGTGACCACTCAACCACTACAACGGCTACATAAAATGCTGGGTGCTCCGTGCCGAGACTTTTAGCTGGACCCTTATTTGGAGGCAAAATGCTTGCTTACCCGTCTGAAAGAGTATCCAGTTTAGGCTCTGGGTAGATAATCAAGTTTTGTAGCCCTGACAGCCCCCCCCCAATCTTCAAGTGTTTGGGGGGGGGGGGGAGAGGGCACGCTTGCAGTTTTTTCGCTGGGCAGTGGACACATTCATATTTGTCGCCGAACGGCTTTTGTTATAATCATAAAATAGTACTAGTTTGATAAACATTTTCGGGCGCCAATGAGAACCTCGTGGGCACCAGGGTACCAACGGACACTGCGGTATTGGGAAACACCCTGTTCAAAGAGCCGTAAAGGTCTTAAGCCCGTCTCTACCTAGGCTTTGTTGGCCTCCACATGCGGTAGCAGTGCCCCGCTCAGAGTTTTCGCGGGTCCCGCTATAATGAGTTTATAGTACAAAAAACAAAAGAAAAATGATAATCGCGTTAAGGATTGGAGCCCCGTCAGCCCTACCCTTGTGGAAGACATGCGTCGGGGCAAAATATCGGCCCACTTTGAGAAAAACTAGCTTAACGGACGACGAGACGATGATGATCGAAAACAGCTGCTTGTGAAACAAAAGCGGGGGGTGGGGATGAAAAAAAGAAAGAAAGAGCTCGTTAATAGTGTAGACGTCATCGGCCTCCATCATATCATTTCGCTTAACGCGATAAGAACAAAGAGTAAAATGATAAAAATAATGCTGCAGTTGCTGAAGCGAACGGCAGATATTCACTAATTCCATCGCTGTTAACAACGTGTTAATGACACGATGTTTGTTGTGGCCGACAAGCACGTGTTAATTGTGGTGTCGACCCTAGTAAGTGTCGTGACGTGTCAGATTTTTTCGGCTAAAAAGGCTTCTTCCCAAGAACCTCAGTTACGTGACATCAGGAAGAGATGGGGCGCTGCTGACGTTGTCAGAGATATGGAGTAAGTTGCTCTCGCTACATTTTCTGTTTTTTCCTTTTAACAACCGCGCGCACGAAGTCGTCATTCGTTTTTTTTCTGGATTACATGGACGATCAAGTCATCTTTCGAATGATGTATCCGCTGCAGGGGGGATTTATGGCTTTGCCGCCTGTGGGCAGTATCGTCTTAAGGCGTGGGCCCACTCGGAGGCCTCAAGATAATAAGGGTGGGGGAACATAAAAGTGTGATTGATATCTGATTGAAATCTTCGAGAGTAAGCATTTAAGTTTGAAAGGGAATCACTGTTAGCCAGATTGGACCTCTTGAAACTCACTTGGCCCGTAATGCTGTCTGTGGGCTAACAAAGTTTGTCGCCCTTCTCCCACTGTAATCCAGTTTTCTTGACTATTCACTAATTGTCCCCGTCCCTGCCTCTAACTGATTATTTTAGTCACTCTTCATGCTTGTGCACTTTTGTGGTCACTGAACCGGTCCCCTTTCTCTCTAGGTCACTCACGTTCTTCCACACTGTTTTGGCCATCTCACATTCGTGCAAACACTATAGTTGACTCATTTATCTAATCCCTCGCCTCTAGGCCGACCTTTCTGTTCACTCGCATGTGAACTCTCTAGGTCACTCATTGACCCAGTCCCTCGTTTGAACTGGGCAGAGGCGGACTTATGGTTTTACCGCTTGTGGGCTATAAAAATTCTGTTGCCCTTCTCCTATTTCACTAATTTTCTTGATCACTCATTCTTCAACTTTGCCACCTTGGGCAGCCCAACTAGCCTGTAGGCTCTGAACCCCACCGTCGCCACAGTGGTGGTCGGCTGAAGTTGGTTTCCTGTGGTTCCCAACTTCGAGGCGCTAATGCGAGCCCATCTCCTAATTAAAAAGTCTCGCCACAGAGAGCAACAGGACTACAACGATAAATTATTCAATCATTAAACTTCACTCATAGTTGTAAAAACTGGTGGCAGCACTACACATTACACAAAAACAAATTTCACGTCAGTTTTTACTTCACGTACACGCACATTCCAGCATGTACCAATTTGTTAGAGGATCCGCAGAGGAATATGGACGAGGGGCATGTGTGGTTTAGTAGTAGTAGCCTGTAGGCTCAGTGGTACCTCTCCAACCATGATCCCCTCCACATTATGCACTAGTACAACTTCGTCTCCTAAAGACATTCCTCCCAGTTTATTTTTAGAGTGAAAAGTGTGTGTAAAGCTGATATTCGGGCCCTCCGACTATAATAGGAGGCTTTGGGTGAGCTGGAGATTGTGTGCCTATGTACGCTTTGAGTGAGTGGTTCTTTTATGAGTGAAAATATCTACTAAATTATTCTTGGTCGCCGCAGATGAGCCATGAATTGGGCAAGGGAGCCGCGGGTGACAAAAGTTTGAGAACCACGTGGACTAGAGTCTGGTCCCTTCCGCAAAAATAACCGATGTATACGGAATAACGTAGTTGTTTGTCTATTGTTTTATAGCTTTTGCCCTCCCCCCAAAAGAAATTTCTGACCACGGCCCTGTGGAGAAGTCAGTCCCAAAAACACTTTGGAAGAAAGAGGAAACCACTGTCATAAATACAGTCGAACTTTGGTAATTCGTCATAAACATTTCGTAACAAAAGTCAATGTAATTCGAATTACTCAATTAATCTACCTTGGATCAGTAAGATGATATGGTACTACTGCTTAACCGTACATGCACCTCGTACACATTCCTCCACGAAATTTCTACCTAATTGGCACTTGCTGGAATGTGCATGTACGTTGCGAACCTAAAGAGAAATTTGTTTCTATTTAATGCTTGTTATGTGTAGTGCTGCCATCTGCCATCAATTGGCGTAACTATGAATAATTGATGACCATAGATATTTGCCGTTGCCAAGGGTGCACTTGTGCGTATGCATGGTCATTTCTAAGTTTCGGAATCTGGAAACCCTGAATTTTGTTACCCATTCCCCCGAAATACCGTTTGTCTCCCTACGAAAGAAATTTCTGGTCCCCGATACAGGAATCTTTGAAAAAAATTTATGTTTTACTTTGGGGGATTTGTGTGTTTCGATTTTTTCAAAGTTTTGTGAAATACTTACAAATTCAAAAGATGCGTTCACAAATGTTTCAACGCATTTTCGGTACAGAGAGAATCCGACAGGCGCGGTTAACTGCTGGCTGAGTGAGTGAGGAGATATCAAAGGGAAATTCATTTCTCTGCCCTCACGAACCCCGGTCTCTCGTTTGCCGGACGAGTGCTCTACCGACAAACGAGAGACCGGGATCGTGAGGGCGGAGATAAATATTCCTTTTTCCTGAAACCATGCGCGGAGCTACGGGGAGGGGGGGGGGAATGCCCACCCTGGAATACGGTATACATTAGATCAGTCGACTAAGTGGTCTAGTAGGGGATCTAGTGGGGGGGCAATGCCCAGCGTCAAAGGTGGAGTCGACTGATCCAATGTATATATGTATATATGAGCTGACATCATCATCATCGTGCCCCACCAGCAATAATGACCTTGCCCCCCCCCTCCCAGACTTCCACGTCAATCTCCGCCTATGCCTGAAACATCGATATCACTCAGCCAGTTTACAGTAGCTTTCGTATTAACGAGAGAGAGGAGTGAATTCATTCAGAGAGAATCCACCGTCCAAAGTAATTTCCGATTTCACGGAATTTTCACTGCTTTATTCCGAGAAAGGTTTCAAATTTGGCGCTTCGAATTTCGGAATACGGTATACTGTTGACATCTATGGTTGCTTATAGACGACATAGTCATACTTCAAGAGAGTAGAGAGATTCTGTTAGACGTCATTAGATGGCAGTAGGAGTCCCATCAGGCAATCGTGAATGTTTGTGATTCCACACATATCTTCAGTTTTTCAAAAAATATGCGTAAAATGTGTAATATATATAATTAACAATAATTAATGATAATATAATTTTTGTTAATATAATTGTTGATTAATTAAATTATTGTTAATTTGTATTACGAGGTGAATGGCGTTATTATTCCGGATGCAACTAGGGTCACCGATTTGGGAATTCTTATTGACGAGCGACTTAGGTGTTCTGAACATTGTCCAGCGGTGGTCAAAAAAGCGAACAGAATGCTCGGTTTCATTCTTGAAAAAGGTTTGTTCACATCCTCCTAAAGTCATTCTTCCGCTTTTCCGAGACTTAGTTCGTCCTGCAGTGGAATATGCCGTTAAGGTTTCGGAAACCATATACCATTTACAGAGGGACATTGACTAGGTCTAGAGGCTGCAGAGAAGAGCCACTCGTGCTCTTGATGACACACAGGGCTTAAGCTAGGAAGAGAGGGACTTGATTTTTTTTTTTTAATGTTTACATGTGACGATGCTATCTAGCCACCCTAATCCGGTCTAATGAGTGCAACACGTTGATATTTTTTTTACTCTCGATAAATGAATTTGTATTTGTTTCGCATTTGCCCTGTGCCGCGGATTTTTCTCTCTCTTTCTCACTGCAGACCAGAATTGAATTTTGAACCGATTCCTAGCCCAGGAGGGCCAACTGCTGGCATAAAAACTGGCCAAGAAGGCCTGCGAAGAGGAAAATGTGTTATTGTTTGTAGATAGATATGTGTTTGCGTGTTTGTGTAGTGTGTGTTAAAAGAACTTTGGTCAAAATTGGTCGAAAGTCATGATCTGGCTATAAACAGGCAAAAGCCACCACAGTCTACAGAAGCAGGTCACACAATCTGCAGCTAGCAACATCTGTCCAAGTTGGAATAGGGGAAAATACATCACACCTGGGAGTCGTGACGCAAAAATGCAATACAGGTAGCAAAGTTCTGTTTCAACTCAGCGCATTAAAAATTAATGGGGATTTATATTGACAAAATTTATGTAGGCTAAACAATCCAAAAATTCAAAAGAGTCTTCTTACTCTTTTTTTTCACATGTACATTATATACAGCCAAAGACCAATGTGCAATTCCAATTGAATAAATATGTGAATATACAAAAAAAAAATGCAAATCGAATAGATGCGGAAAAATGCGAAAAGATGTGAATAAATGTCAAAAAGTGCAAGGATACAGATATGCCAGTAATGTGAGTATATACAATTGCAAAAGAGGATTTATGTATCAAAACAGTATGTATAAAATGAGATTTGAAGACACTTTTACAGATTTTCTCAAGTAAGGTGCCCAATTTGTTTGGGCCTCCTGTACTTCCTTAAGCAGTCAGCATCAGGGCCGCAACTAGATGCTTCGTCATCCGGGGCAAGAGCGCATTTTGACGCCCCCTTGTAATGTTGAAGGAAAAGTTTCGGAATGATATTTGCGCCCCCTCGGGTCTAGCGCCCGGGGCATGCTTCCCCCTAGTTGCGGCCCTGGTCAGCATCATAGTCAACTATTTCCTTCAAATGTTCAAATTGAGAGTTAAACATTCGATCGCGCGAATTGGTGGTCATTGTTTAATTTCTTTATATAAGTGAAGATGTGAGGAATATCCAAGTCTTGTCTGATGTTAATTCTTTCTCGCTGCAGACACATAAAGCACGACATCAAAGAAATCACGAAGCTACAAGACACCGGCGAAATATCGACCAATGAAGCCCTCTTCTATTTCCTCAGGTAAGATTAACATGAACATGAAACTGACCTTCCTTCTTTAGGATGACCAATTGATTACAGTCAACGTCCGTTATAACGGCAGTCCACAATCGAGAGGAAAATTGTCGTTATAACGGACTTCTCGTTATAAACGAATTCCCAGTTCTGCTCTATCATATCAATTTTATTGCTATAAAATTGTAAAAAAAATTGCTATTTTATATACATTAAAAGGCTTTATAGATCGTTTTAATTTCAATATTTCCCTGAACAGAATTCGACGCGCGCCATTAAATCCGCCTCTGTTCATATGAATGAAAAGTGAAATTTATTTTTGGTCTCTCTCTCGCGCAGCAGTTAATTCTCTAAAATATTTTATACATTATGAATATATATAATATTATTATACATAATAATATATATATTATAAATATTTGATATATTTTATAATATATTTTTTGCATAGAATTTCGTATTTATCAAAGCGATTTAGTCGACCATTTAAACAATTAAAAGTCTCAACCATTATATTACTACTCACTTCCGTGGCGTATGGACTCGTCAATCTTTTCCCGCTAATCGGAAAGTTTTTTAGCATGATTTTTTTCTGTAATTTTCGGAGAAGACGTCAGTTCTGTGGGTGTTTTAGGACCTCTTCACACGGGGATACTCAAATCGAACTCGAGTTGCCTCAACTTGAGTGTTGAGTTGACTTGAACCAGTCGAGTTGCCCGCTTTCGGCCTCACGCTACCAAAAAAGAAAGAAAACAAATCCCAAAGTCCGGAAACAGCAAAAACGACGCAGTATTTAGTTCATCTGCCTGTACATTATCAACCGGGATAGGGAAAAAAATACAAATTTTTAGCGATTCTAGCAGCGATGAAGTTGATATTTTATTATAATTATAAATAACTACCATCGCCTACTCTATTATTTCCGGAAAAAAGGATAAATAGAGAAGAAAATTATGGGTACACACATTTATTGCACTGAAAATAACATTCATCGTACACCATTCGTTACGGCCAACGGAAAACGGCATGGGGGCCCCACATCTTGAAGCAGGATTCTCAGGATAGGATCTTTGGCAGAAGCCAGACGTTTCACAGGGCCCGATACAGTGAATTTATAGCAAGAAAATGATCATAATTGTCTCCCCCCCCCAGGGCTGGAGCCCTGTTAACCCCGCACTTGGGGGGGAGCCACGGGAATCGGATTCTCTTCATTATAAGGAATTAGAAAAGAGACTTACCTGGAGCTAATTAAATGTGAGCCCTGATGAGTGACTGCTAATAATTCTTAAGGTAAAGCAAATTCACGCAGTAAATACCCTAAATTAGTACACTTAACGTTCGTTGTAACGACCCCACGTTATAGCGACCATTCCATTACATATCGGTAGGATAAGTCCCATATGTTTTCAAAGAACGACTACCGTATATGTTTTACTTTCCATATAAAGACCCTCTCAATATAACGTTCGTTTTCGATGGGACGAAGGGGATCGTTATATCGAACGTCGACTGTATATCGGGCCGGTACCGGTATGATGTTGAAAATGTCATACCAGTATCGGCCCAATTTACTAACGATAACTGGGGGGAGTTGTAGTTCTATAGCAGTGATTCCCGACGTGGGCGTTAACGCCCCCTCGGGTGCGATGGAATGTTCCAGGGAGGCTGTAGAAGCTATGGGGTATAACATAGAATCCTATGGGTTAGATTGTGTTGGGGGCGATAGGAGAAAAAATTTTCTGAATAAGGGGGCGATGGGACAAAAAAGGTTGGGAAACTGTGTCTATAGGATGAAGACGCTTTATTTCGTAAGAGCTGACTGCTGCTATCATACCAGCAGAAAAAAAATATACCTGTGTTTATATCTTGGAGGGGAACGGGGTTTTCCCTTTTGTACTCTCACAAGCACACGTGTGTGCGTGACCTATATTTCACGCATTCCATACGACAGAGATTTGGGGTTAGGGCCGCATCAGAGAACATTTCTGTAGGAAATATAACTGTGTTTATCTTGTTACAAAATTCAACGTCGGGTCACCCCCTCGTACAACCTCGACCAACGAAAATATAAAGAAATATTTCAAGAGTCGCGTTACTTTTGTTGCGTTCGACTAGCCTCGTCGAGTAGGATATTTCGTCGCCAATACGCCAATATCCTCTCGCGAGAAGCTCCATAGCAATATACGTGTTTTAATAGTCTGGATGTCAAGTCTCCTATCAGTCGTAAGACTTCAGTATCCCCGTGTAGCCACTGTGGTGGTGGAGTGGTCATAGTGACGGACTCGCATCGCGAGGACCCGAAACCGACCATGGCCCCCGCTCTGTCCCCATAGGGGATATAAGCTGGTCACCCAGAGGGTTTGGGCCATGGTGGAAGAGCGATGCAATATCCGGAGCACTAAGCACCCAAAGACCACCAGCGGATAAGAAGACAAAAAGTTGAGGTTACATGGGCAGGTGCATACGCACGTCGCCAGCAGGCCACGAAGGGGGCCCACAAATAACTATAGACACACATATATAAGATACATAAACATATATATACAAGCATATAAACACTCATATATATATAATATATACAAGACAGGCGACATTGTCCATTGACAGCAACGGGAATCAGGGAACTTCATTGTCTATCAGAAGTCGCGCACAAAGACACCGTGAGACAATCCCAAAATATCGCATTTCATGCCAGAGGATCATAGTCTGAGTCTGATGAAGGGTTGTTATCAGCTTGTGAGGGAGCTGAAACATTCGTACTTTGGCACTGTTTCGTGACTGTTAATTTATCTTCGTTTGAAATGACGTATCTAATAAGGCGCTTAATTCTTTCGATTCTGGAGTGTTTTCTCAGTAACTGTTTCTTCCAAGTGGTGTAATTCTGTGGCGTAGTAGAGCCAAAATGAAAGTCCTTGGTATACTCGCATGCCGTAGCATAGTGAAAGACGGTTCCCTCCCCTCCACATTTACACATGCTTGAAAACCTACTCTTATGAAAACGATGAAGATAGGAGGGGAAGGGGCCATGCTCTGAAAAAAATAAAATAGCCTCTCTAGACCAGCCATAACTAGAGCATTTAACTTGTGGGAGAACTTCATATATCTTACGACCTGTTTTCGTGTCATTTGACCATCGCGATTGCCATTTCTGTAACAGATCATTTTGCAACTTCTTCATCGCCCACGACTTTGGAAGAAGGATGGAGAAATCTGTTTCTGGTCTTTCGGTCGCTCTTTTGGCTAACCGATCAGCTGCTTCATTCCCAGTATTTTCACTATGCGCTTTGATCCACGAGATATAGATATGTCTATTTGGCAGTAACAGGTCTCGAATTTTCCGAGCCATCATGTGGCGTGATAGGGGGTCTAGAACCGCATATAATGAAGAAAGTGAATCAGAAAGAATGTGTGTTTCTTTCTTGCTAGCGCTTGCCTGTTGCGTAGCTGTGAGCAGCGCAAACAGCTCCGCCTGAAATACCGTATTTAGATCATTGAGTTTATTGCTCCAGTTACTTATCTCCAAGTCATCCTGAAAGGTAACCATGGCCGAAGCCACTCCATGCTCAGTCTTGGAGCCATCAGTGTATATCTTATATTCAGCCTGTGGGTGTATTTCTCCTTTTAGGTCAATGCGGTATTCCTCCACAGATTGTGAAGGATGCTGGGACCATCCTGTGATTTTCCTTTCCATCTGGACGTAGGAAAGTGTCTCGCCATTCCCCAGCGTAACAGGAGTTTTCAGACGGGTCAAGAGGCTAAATTTGGCTTCACATTCTACCAGGAGACTGAGTGGGGGCAATCCCAGTATGACTTGTAGTGCATTTGTGGGCGTAGTTGAGTAGGCCTTAGAGATATATAGCAGATATCCCCTCTGAATTGAGTCAAGGCGCTTCTGTAGGGATACGGTAGCATTGGCTCCCCATATGGCGGCTCCATACACCAGAATACGTTGTGCGACCGTGATGTAAAGAGTCCTGCGCATCCTAGTGTTGATTCCCCAATTCCTGCCTGCTATGCAGTGAAGCCTCGTGAGTAGTTGATTGGATCTTGTGTTCAGCTCTGTGATATGGTCTTTCCAGTCCAATTTGTCGTTAAAATGGATACCTAGAATTTTAATTTTGCGGAGTCTCTTGATGAAGTTGTTTGACGAACGAATTTGTGGCGGACGTTTCCCTTTGGGGGAGACCTATAGGAAGTTTGTTTTGTTGGTGGCTAATTTAAGGCCGTTCTCAGTTAGCCAGTTGCTGATATCAGCCAGGACGCTGGAGGCGTTTTTACCAACTCCCTCCACCGTGGGGCCCGAGACCAATACGATAATGTCATCCGCATAGGCCTGGACCAGCACGTTATTTGGCCACTTGAGCTGGAAGATGTTGTTAAGTACCAGATTCCAATATAGTGGGCCAGAGCAGGACCCCTGTGGGCAACCTTGAGTTAATTGTTTCGACACTGCTCCACTGCCAGTAACTATTGAAACTGTACGGTTAGAAAGGATGTCTTCGGCTATTTTCTTTAGCTGGGAGGAAATTGGAGCCTCATTTAATCTGCTGCGGATAACTGGATATTTAACAGAGTCGAAAGCCCCTTGAACGTCAAGAGTTATGATTGCCATGTCGTGCTTTTTCTTTTTCTGTGTATTAATTTCTTGCTGAATGGCAACCAGAGCGTGTTCAGTGGAGACACCATGTCTGAAACCAAATTGGTGGTCATTGATCCAATTAACTTTGTCTAACTCGAATACAATTCGTTGTGCAATTATCTTTTCAAATATTTTTCCTACAGTCGACAGGAGATGTATAGGCCTATATGACTCAGGTAGGCTAGGATTTTTATCTTTTTTCAAAAACAGTAATACTTTACTGTTTTTAAAGTGTGTAGGAAACAGCAGAAGTCGGAAGCATCGGTTGTACATTACGCACAAAAATTCAGGGAACGTCCTGTTGATTCTTTTGATCAGGATATTGTTGATCATGTCTATTCCAGGCGCTTTTTTGTCATTTAGATGACTAATGACTCTTTTGATTTCGCTAGAAGTAATTTCTGGTTCAACAAAACAAATGCGCTCGCAGTCAGCTGTCTGGGAAGACTGACCTATTTCATTTCCTTCATCAGGAAAAATGTCGGAAAGTAATTGTTGTGCTTGCACGCGTTGGCTGTCATTGTCTGGGTTATATGAGAATATTTGAGGCGTAATTTTTTTTTGCCTTATAGCTGCCTTGAAGACCTTGCCGAATGGATTAGTAGAAGCCTCACAAAATAGTTTCCACGCTTGGTGTTTGGTCTTTTTGATAAGCTTATTATGCAAGGCCCTTCTTCGATGGAAAATCTCTTTCAATACACCTCTATTCTGATCGGTGGCCGCGTAGAATTTTCGCTTGCTAGACCGTAGAGCTTTTCTCGACATCTCCAGTTCTTTGTTCCACCAGGGTGCAGCTTCTTTGGTGGTAGTGGTTATTTTGAGCCACCTATTGCCTATTGATGATATTAAATTAAACGAATTTGAAATAGAGTTGTCTAGCTCTTCTCTATTTCTCGCATGATGTAAGTCACTAATGATATCAGGCATTTGTCTACCGAGAGTTTGAAGAAAATTTCTAACTCTTCTTTCAGAATTTGAATACTTGGCGATGGTTTGTAAATTAGCTTTTTCGGTCAGAGCTAGATGTATATAGAAGTGGGGACTCAAGCTGTCTTCATCAGAAATGCTCCAGTGGGTTCTCCGAAAGATGTCTACATCGTTCGTTAGCGTGACGTCAGGGCTGCCCGAAGCATCCTCCCAACTATAGGTGCAGCTGCCATCATTGAGAAGTGAAAGATGTTGGGCCCTGAGTAGATCTAAAAGTTTACGTCCCCTGCTGTCGATGTCCTTGTAACCCCAATGTATATGGTGAGCATTCATATCGGCACCAATGATTGAAGAAGTTTTGCCAGTTGTCTGGGAAATAATATTAAGTTCAGTGATAGTGTCTTCTATTTTTTGGGATGGGGAGGCGTAAGCTGATGTCAGAACTAGCTCTTTATTTGTCAAACAAATTTTTACGGATACACTGTTTCTGAATGTCAAGAAACTTGATGCAATTATTCTGTTATTCGGAATTATTATAGCTGCTTTACAATTTTGTGAATTAAATTTCATCCACATACCAGGAAGGCCCTTAAGCATTCCTTTATACTGCCACGGTTCCTGGATTAAGGCTATATCTATTTTTTTCTCAGAAATATGGTGCACCATAGTATAAGTGGCAGTTTCACTCCTGTTCAAGTTAATCTGAAGTATTTTAAGGTTTGTGGACATTAGTACTGTTATAGACTAGAATACGTAAGTTGCGGCACCCTTTGCCGATAGATGATATTTTAATTTGAAGTTATTTCCAACAGCGACACTGATGACCTTAGCCGCTAATGAGTGGGCGCATTTCACTACTATGTCGTTTTTCCTGGGTATAATATCATATATATAGTCAGATAGTTGCTCATATTCCATTTGTTCATAGAAGTCATTTAAGATGATTTTTCGATTGATGTAATCATCTTCAAAGAATTTCAAATGCAGAGGGAAATTGTTTACATTTTCCAATGCATCAGCATATGAGACCGTCCTCTTCGGATAGGAGAGTGTGGTGCCATTTGTCAGCTGACGTTTAGGTATCATCCCACCTGCAGTTTTTGACGATGAATAGGATGTTATCGTGCCACGGCCAGAAACTGACGTCCAAATTCTTGGTTGTTTCCTGCTGGCTTGACATCCTTGTTTTTCAAAGGATCCTTGATTTTGTTGTGTCGCTCTTCGACCCTGTTTCACTGAATTAGGTCGTGGCAGATGATCATCTGGAATTACGACAAAATAAAGTTGCCTCAGGATTTTGTCATTTAAAATCCACCGCTTAAGTTCCAGGCGATCGTTCTGGTTTAAACAGTCTATTGCAGTTCCACCTTTAATATTCCTGATGTTACTGATTTTGCTGTTGAAAATATGAAGGGAAGTTATATTACTAGTGGCTTGTAGATTTTTCATAATTTTATTCCTATACAACAGCAGGGGGAAGGTTTTACCACTTGTGGTTACATTTGCTGTGGTCCGTTGCTTTCGCTTTTGTCTTTTGTTCAGTACTTCGGTGAATGTACCACTCTCGAGATCATCTTCGGTATCTTTGCCATGGTTTTCCAAATTTCTCCCGGTTTTTGATGTTTGTTGCAGGGACATGTTATACAGCCTTTTCTGTATATTAGTTCTATGTGGATGAGTCTTCTCATCCATAGTTTCTCTTGTATAATCCACTTCTTCGACGGTAACATACTGGCTAGTATCACTGTCATCTTCTGTATCCCTTCTTTGGTCCGATGCTTGTATTGACGTTGGCGTGTGGTTATTGGGAGTTGTCTTATGCGTGATATGCATTGGCACCTTAGCCTCAGTGGTGTGTAGATAGTTGTTTTGTTTATTCGTTGAGCCGTCCTTACATTTCCACTGTTTTGTCTTGTTATTCATTTGCCTCAGTGGTTGGGACTTTTCCTTACTGCCTGTGAGTTCATTGTTTTTGTTAATGCCAAAGACTTCCTCGATCTCCCTCTGCGATTTCTTGTAACATTCTTCAGTTTGTGTGATTATGTCAACTCCAGTGGGATGATTCCAGTCATGCCTTTCGTCAGTTTGCTGTGTTTGGGTGGCTCTTGTTGTAAGAGTCTTCTCTTGGTCACCCAACCACAGTAATAGGATATCAAGCCTCTTCTTCGCTTTTTTCCGGTGCGTCGCTGGTATCCCATATTTGAAATTCTTACCCACTCCCGTAGTGTAATTTATGATTTGAAACAAGTCCTTGATGATGTCATCTACCTTGAAAGTTTTTCGTGCGTTAATAGGAAGCACTTGAGGATTCATTTTGGCGTTGCAGGATTTGTCAGTCCGTTCATGAATAGTTCTCCCAGCTGAGCTAGGTGATATCTCATTTGCTTCTGAGGATTCCTTTTCATCTGTGTTCCGATTTTTGGAAATATCCATCGGATCTCTCTTGGAGTCGGGAGGTTTATTCCACTTTGGTCTGTCTCCATGTGACGATTTATCCTTAAGAAAAGGACTGAGGCTGCTATATATGGCCTCCCTTTTCTTTTGAGAAATGTTCTTTGAATTTTTAGTTTCTCTACTGGGAGAAACGATATCATCCATATCTTCTTCCTCTAATGGAGCCCTGAAGAATTTGGAGCTCAAGGATTGGTCTTTGTAATCAGAAATTGTATGGCTTCCCCTATCGCCATTTGTCTCATAATTATTTAGGGAACTATCAGCTCCTTTTCTATCGAGTATGTTCATTTGTTCTTCGGGGATCAGATCTATTAATTCATCCAACAGCTGACGAATGGAAGTGTCAAGTTCCGAAACTGTATTAATTCGGATCATGCTGTTGATCATGTCGTGAATCGAATACAGTTGTTGATCCTTTGAACTCTTGCTTGATGTTGTCAATGGACTATGTGTTGCCGTTGATTCATTTTCCTCTCCTATAATTTCTTGTGAGACACCGTCTTTGTCATCATACTGAGTCTGCCAGTCCTCTGTAGATACAATTTGTTCATCATCGTTTAGTGGGGGTGTTAACTGTGTCGAGTTCAGAAAGCTCTCCGTATCCATATACGAGTCGATCTCTAAGCTATGAAAAGTTTCAGACCCGTTTGAAATCTCTACGGTGCTGTCGGCTTGTTCCTCGTCCGACGATGAAATCATTATTTGGAGGAATCTATCGACATTTTTGTTCTTATTTTTTACCCGGGGAGTTTTCTGTTTCTTATGATGTTGTAACTCAATGGAGTCGTTGATCTTTTTATTTCTGAAATAATAGCGTCCGTCCGCAGACCTCTTTGGGGTTGACAGCACTTTTTCCGTTGGTGGGGGTGTCTTTTCCATTCTCACACTCTCGGATATTTCAGTTTCAATGAATTTTGAGAAACCAAAACGGAACGTATGACCTGGAGTAATATCATGTGTCAACACAGTCTGCAGCGTCAATTACACTATTCGAGGAGAAAACGGTACGAATACGGGACAATTGGTCAATGAAAGTCATTTTGATCGGGACACATGGTCTCAAATTACAAAACTCTAATCGATATAGTATATCTTTATCGTTTGGCCGCAATGTTTACATAATTGACCAGGGACTCCTGGCACAAACAACATATTTTGAAAAATCATATAAAAACTTCAATTAATCGTAGAAATTCGGTTCTTGCGGCGGAACAATGCAATCAAAACAGATTATCCAGGCAAAATATTGTGCTATTTTTAAGGACAATTCGTAAAAAATTGTGTCGCTATAAAGTTACACCATGTTAGACTCTCGTAGGAACCATTACGAGAAAAATTTCAAACGATTGTAAATATTTAACAACTAAAGATATTTCGATGCGGTTTGAAGAGGAGAGAAATACACAGGTCTCTTAATAGGAAATTTTCAAAATTATGGTCAAAATAAACATAGAAAGGATTCAAAAAAAATTTTCTAATAGACCCCATAGACTTAACATGTGCAAATCAAAAATTCATATCTCTAGAACAAAGTCACCGAATTGAATTCAAGTTATCTCAAATTGTTCCTCTGGTTATTACCCTTCTTATTCGCAGATTTAATTGAAGACAGCTCACCGGGAAATTTCAGGAGACCATCTTTAAAAGTCACACTTGATCAGTGACGTCATCAACGTTGTAGCTCCATTAGAAGCCACGCCGCTTCCAGTGTCAAATTTAATCGTCCGTAACTTTTTAACGCGACGTCAAAGAAACACCCGGTAAAAAATAAAACGAACCGCGCACTTTATTAAATCCAACAGCACGTTACTCACAATCAAAAATACGCTGGCACATTTCGAAAGAGATACGAACACAGGAGCTTTTCCTCTCCCTGCATCTTCATCCATCCATCCATCCCCATCGCCCATCCATCGCGAGGACCCGGGTTCGAGCCCCACCGTCGCCACAGTGGTTGTCGGCTGAAGTTGGTTTTCTGTGGTTCCCAACTTCGAGGCGCGAATGTGAGCCGATCTTTCCTTTAAAAAGTCTTGCCACAGAGAGCAACAGTCCTACAAACAGTACAAATATTCAGTCACGACACATCACTCACTTCACTTCTGAGATATAGATGGCAGCACTGAGAAATCATACACAACACTAGATATGCAATCAGACTGTGAGGTACATACAGACACACACTTCCGGCACAATTCACTAGGTAGTAAATTGCCCATGGCGATAGACCTGAGTTGTGCTCGGTTTGAAAAAAACAGTATCCCCGAATAAAGAGGATATTGATCACAGGAAGAGACAAAAGTTGAATGAAATCATTACGTATTCCATGTGTATCGAGGAGAAGCTCGAAAACATTAAGAAGGGATTAAAACAATTTGACTTTTCTGTGTACATTCACAAAGTAATTTTTACAAGGAGAATGTGCCATGAATAGAGTCTCCCGATGTTCGATTCTGGAAGAGGGAGAAGGAAAAATCTATCATCTCTCTTTGAGAATTACTTTGACGTTATAGCGAATGCTTCCTAATTTTCAACTCGTTATAACCGAATATTTTTGTATCCTTAACATTAGCTATTTGACGATCGCTTGCCAATCACTCCTTATAGAGAGATACTCGTTACAACGAGCCGTACTCGTTGTAAGGGACTTCCACTGCAGTTATCTTGTAATAATTCTGTGGGGATTATTATTATAATTTTTGTAAAAGCATGTTTTTGCCCGATGAGCCAATTTAGCCTATATAATCGAGCGAGTAGTTTTTCTATGTTACAGCCACGAGGCTGAGGCGTTCCCAGTCAGTTGGCTCTGGATTTTCGACACGTATAGTTAGTTCTCAATTTTCTCCGTGTATGTTTTTTCCCTTAACATTTGTGAGGTCGTATTTAATTATGGATTAAAATGTTTAATACGTTCGCGAGTCGCTCATCTCTTTTTTCCACATCATCGGCAATATCACTGTACCGCGACATTGACACATTCGTATATAATTTCGTATTTTATATCCCGTACAATGGCTTTTTGATAGAGTGCGTCGTGGCACACAAATGTCCTAGGGCTTATTTTAAAAGTGAATCTTATTATTTACAGGATGCACGATTTCGACGACAACCGCAAATTAGATGGCCACGAGCTGATAGCTGCGATGCGCCACAGTTTCGACCACGGCCACGATGAAAACGACGTCGGCCGATCCAGCAGCATGCCTTTCGAAGAGATTGAAAGTGAATGAATGTTTACCTATATACGTATATTTTTTTGGTGTCTCTCCGTATTCTGAGCCAGGTGCCGTCTTAACGCACGAGCCCACCCGGGCACGGCCAACACCTTCTGTAGCAGAAAGCCACCACGTGAAGCTTTGACGTCACAGAAGCATAGGCGGAGATAGACTTAGAAGTCTGGGGGGCACGATGATGATGTCAATTCATCTATACATATATGCATTAGATCGGTCGACTTCACCTTTGATGTTGGGGGGGGGGGGGCAGCATCAAAGGTGAATTTGGTGCTCCCACGCCCTTGCACTGAAGTCGTCCATTTCACCTGTTGCCATTGGATATAGCTGTCCGACGTATGTGAAATCTTTACCCTTTTTTTGCAGTATATCCAAATGGAGTAAATTTCAACATCTTTTCAAGATTTCCTCCTTGGGTCGCCGTGACGAATGGTCGCATTTTTCGGAGCTCTTCAGCGTTAGTAGTATAACGAGAATCTACGGAAAAGCAGCAAATTGTCAGAATCTACGGAGAAGCAGAGAATCGTCAAAATCTACGGTGTTTGGGTGTCCTGCTTGGATCGCATGTGGATAATGTATCGGCTTGCTGTCAACGAAGATATCTTTTGATGGCGAAGCTTTCTCATCGTGAATCAGTGTGTACAAGTGTCAGTGTTTCAGTTCAGCCGAATTGTGTTCTCCCTGTAATTCCCCCAGTGTTTTCGTCTGCCCCTTTTCCCCAGTGTTTTTCCTTTTCAGATTTTCTTGTTGGATCTATCCAGGTGAGTTCTATTCTTGTAGTAAGTGCTCAATGGGTTTGATTTGTCCTTTTGCAAATGTGGGGAACATTCATGTTGTCAGAGAACTGTGCTCTCTGGCAGAGGATTACCATGATTCCCTTAATAAGAAAGAGGAATTTGAAAAACTTGTATTTAATTGGTTGAAAATCAGTTATGAAGAGGGTAATTCCCTAAATATCAATGACGAATGTGCTATAGCACAAAAACTTGAGGATGTAATTGCTGTATATGTTGTCTTGTTGGAATCCTCTCCGAGTGAGGAGGAAATTTTGCATGAAAAAGTACTAAAAATATCTCATGCTTTTTTTGAAGAGGTCAATGCAAGTACATGCATTCATAGTAGCAAGCTTAGATTTAAGTCGGTAATTCCGAAACTTAGTGAAATCCCCACCTCGCCCTTTTGTGAAAAGAGGGCAAGGCGCAAGAAAGATAGGGGCAAAAAGAAAAATGGGAAAAAGAGGAATACTGATGAAGAAGTTTCCAAAAAGGGAGATAGTCCGGATAATTGTTATGATAAGGGGGATGAACATTACTCTGGGATGAGCACCTCTAAAAGGGCAGGTAAGAGTAAGAAAAAGGATGTACATAACAAAATAGAGTACGACTCAGTTACTTCGTCGTGCTCCAGTAGTGATACGTGTGACACCTGTACATCGGGTTCTACGGACAGTAGTTCATCTACTGTGTCATCAGATTCACCCCCGCCTGAGAGCTCAAGCGTGCTCATGGGGCAAAATGACTCTAGTGAATATACGCTTCCTATATTAGATATTCAGAATAGTACACTAAATTTTTCGATAAATGACACAATGGCTATGTCAAATGATAACATACCCAATAATAATTCGACGCTGTCTCCTTCTAAATTGTTACTGGAAAATACCTCGGATGTTTCAGAGGCAAATGATATTGGTCAAGTGTTGGCTGAACAATCGGACAGTGGTAATGACACACACAGCACTCCTGTACAAATTAAAACAGGTACAAAAACAAGTAACGACAAAAGATCAGATGGTAATGACAGATGTGATGAAATAGCTGATAGCAATGATGGACTTTCGGTTATTTTTGGTAAAAAAAAGAAAAAATCAATAGATAACACATTGCACAATACACAACACTTACAGAACTTTCAAGTTAGTGTTCCCACTACAAATTCAGACTCTGATGGCTGTAATGATGATAACGAAGGGTTCATTATGGTAACAAAAAATAAAAAAAAGAGTAACATTCCCCCAATAATACTTTCTGATTGGGGAAACAAGTGGTTACAGGATTTCAGTGAAATTAAAGCAAAATGTGAATTTCCTCCGCAACAGAAGCCAACAGGTGATAATATGACTTTTCAGGTTTTTTCGGAGAAAGATCACCGTACTGTCACAAAAATTTTTGACGAAAAAAAATACAAATATCATACATATCAGACTAAAGGTAATCGAACCATCAAATTTGTGATAAGAGGTCTGCCTGCGAATATAAAACCGCAGGAGATATCGGATGACCTGTCTAAACAGGGGTATCCCACTGTGAAGGTAGTTAATATGAAGAACTATTCGTCTGGTAGAGTACTACCGTTATTCTTAGTAGAGGTGACGATTGAAAATAAGAAGTTTGCAAATGTTAAAAACATAGGGGATATCCCAATCAGTATCGAACGTTATAGGGGTAACCAGGTGCCTCTTCAATGTAGGAACTGTATGTTGATGGGGCATAGTTCATATTTTTGCAAAAATCTGCCTGTATGTTCGTTCTGCTCAGGCAATCATGAGACTAGAAGTTGCGTTGTCAAAGGTGATAAGAAATATCTGAAGTGTTTTTTCTGTGGAGGAAGCCATACGGCTAGATTTTCAGGATGCAGTGCCAGACCTGGAGTTACAAACAGGAACACACGTACTTTTTTGCCTTTAATACCTACTGGCATTAAAACACCTAATCTTGATGACTTCCCAACCTTAGTTGGACAAGAGGAAGAAAATTTCAATATAGGGTCTAATTCACTTTTTGTTAGATCTAAACAAGGGATGGACTTAAAACAACATAATACTCCCCTGTCAGCTCAAATGTGTACAGAAGAGGAAAAACTGGAATTACTGCGTAGACAGGAAGAGTTACACAGTGTTTTACACGAGGGCCCTCACCCTCTGGGTATTGGGAAAACACACAGAACTACTGACGAATAGAAAGAGGAGTTACAAAAAATCTTACATCGTGATGTAATGCATGACATCATTACACACACTGAGGAACTTGACATGAGTGGTGTTGAAGTAACAGAGGAAGAAAATGTGCACAGTTCTGAGGAGGGTATGAGAGTGCAGATCGAAAATAATCAAAAAACTGTTAACTTCGGTGCTAAGACATTAGAAGACAAGACACAAAATACTGGTAACGAAGGTACTATGGTCATAGATAAAGTTGTGAACATACTTGAGTCAGCTAAAATTGACTCTGATAAGGTTAAACTGATTATTGCAACTCTAATTCAAACTCTCGAACAGCCTAACAATAGCTCAATTAATTAATGCCCCCCCCCCAGGCCATTGACCCTAATGGCCTGGAATGCAAATAGCTTAAGAGGAAGTACAAAAGAAATTTTCAAACAAACTCTTTTTGATCATCAAATTGATATAGCATTGATAAATGAGACATGGTTATTGCCTAGCAATAAATACGAAATTAATGGATACCAATGTATAAGAAGGGATAGACTTCATAATAGGGGGGGAGGAGTCGCCTTATTTATTAGGAACAATATCCCTTTTCAGCATTATGCACTCTCTGACTCTTACAATATTGAAGCAGTAGCTGCCACCATATATGTAAACAGAGTGGCTATGAGATTCTGTGCAATTTACAAGCCCCCGAATAACAATTTAGATATGGATCTCTTAAAAGAGATTTTTAACACTACTTTACCTGTCTTGGCAATAGGAGATTGGAACTGTAAATCTTCTCTTTTCTACTCCAGAACAACAAACAGACAGGGTAGGATATTGAGGAAATTCTGCTTGGATAATTTTTTGGAGGTTATATCTTCACCGGAGCCTACTCATCACCCTCCTCAAAATTTTGGGTTTCCGGATGTTATAGACTTTGGAATCGCAAAGAACTTTTTACACAATATTAACATGCATGTCAAACCATTGCTTTCATCACCACATAATCCACTTTTCCTCACAATAGATTTCATGATTCCAAGGAAAAAGCTAATCTGGAATCAAATTGACTGGGCTCAGTACACTAACATATTAGAGGAATTACCGATCATTGAATTTAATGATCCAAGTGCTGTGGATATTGACCAAGCAGTTGATCATGTTACTACTGTAATTAATAATACAATAAAAGAAGTAACAACAGTTAAGCAAAGTTCCAAAAACAACTTTGGATTACCAAAAGAAATTCTTGAAAAAATCCAACACAAAAATAGAGTTAGGAAAAAATGGCAAACGTACAGGGGCAATTTGGATAAAATTATACTGAACAGATTACAGAAAGAAATCAAAAAAGAGGTCGAAAATTATGTCAATGAAAGGTTTTCAGAATTCATTGGTAATGCAACAGCAGAGAACGGAGGTCTCTGGAAAGCTTGGAGAATCTGTAAACCCAAAAACACTAGACTTAATAAAATTCAGACAACAGCTGGGAATCTGGTTTTTACTGATCAAGAGATAGCTGACACTTTTGCAGAAGTGTATGAAAATCAGTTCTCCAGGAATACCAATCAACCAGTAAACACATACCAAAGACTGAGACACAGGGTGGCCTCTTATCTATATAATGCTGCGAATTCACCACAAGGGCACATGGAACTAACCTCAACTAATGAAATTCGGGACATTATCAAACATCTGGATATTAAAAAAGCAGCTGGTATCGACGGAATTAGCAATAAAGCTTTAAAATGTTTACCAGACAATACTGTAGAATCGATTAAGAATATATTTAATTCTGCCATACTGAACAATTATTTTCCTTCCCCCTGGAAGAAATCAGTAATCAGGGCAATTCATAAACCTAGTACAGATCCTATATTGGCAGAAAATTATAGACCAATTAGTCTTCTTAGTAATCTTGGCAAATTATTCGAAAGAATTGTGGCACCCAGGCTAATACAGTATATTGACACAAACAATGTCATAAGACCTGAGCAGCATGGGTTCAGGTCCCAACATTCATGCGTTACTCAGCTGATGAGAGTGTCAGAATTTATCACAAATGCATTTAATAATTTTGACCATGTTGCTTCTGCGTTCCTTGATATCTCAAAAGCCTTTGACCGTTGCGACCATGTCACA
Source organism: Pholcus phalangioides (assembly GCF_987345545.1). Taxonomy (NCBI): domain Eukaryota; kingdom Metazoa; phylum Arthropoda; class Arachnida; order Araneae; family Pholcidae; genus Pholcus; species Pholcus phalangioides. Next base: position 1,360,539 of record NW_028301608.1, on the reverse strand, counting down.
TTACTTGCCAAGCTAATTCATCTTGACTTCCCGCCATATTTTATAATCTTCTTTTATAATTACCTTTTGGGTAGGACCTTTCAGGTTAAGATACAAGATTCTCTATCAGATGTTAAAACCATCCGAGCCTCTGTGCCACAGGGTAGTGTGTTGGGCCCGCAATTGTTCCTCTTATATATCAATGATATACCAGCTCCGCTGAATGGAACAATAGCGTTATTTGCGGACGACTGTGCGGTGTTGTGCAGCAGCAGAAGTGCATCACAAGCAGTGGAAAATTTACAGGATACTCTGGATCACATCGAATACTGGTGTGATAAATCTGCTATCAAATTGAATGCTGCCAAGTGCAAATTCATGTGGTTTACGCGACGGCGTAAACTTCCCAGACAACTTATCCAAATTGGTGACCAGTTTCTAAGACCAGTAAACCAGGTGAAGTATCTGGGATGTACACTAAACAAAAATCTCTCATTTTCTTCACATATTGAATTTATCAAAAATAAGACTAACGGAGTAATGGGCATGTTAAACAAAATCACGTTTCCACAGGCCAAATTGACATTGCATAACAAAATCATCCTCTTTAAATCAATACTCAGACCTACCCTACTTTATGCGTCCCCTGCTTGGGCCCATGCTTGCAAGATGAATATTAAAAACTTACAAACTGTTCAAAATAAAATTCTTAGAAGATTCACAAATGCCCCATGGTTCATCAGAGGTATTAATATTAGGAATGACTTGGATATCCCACATATATTTGACTATATACAAACTCTAAACAAAGATCAGTTTGACAGAATGAGAGAGTCTACGTACCAACACCTTGCTGACATAGTGGACTATGATGTACAAGCCATAGGGAAATATAGGAGACCACAGCAGATATTCCATTTAAATTGGAATAATCTATAGCTGATACTTGTATATATGAAAATGTTGGCACTATATGTATATATAACGGTAGTTGAAATTTTCTAGTGTATTTTTTAGAAGTTTGAATCTTGTGTTTGTACATAATTCTTAAATTACTGAGCACTTACTGAATAGAACTCTTAAGTATGTATATATCTCACTGTATACTTTTGATATTGAACAATTGGAATAGTAGTGGCATTTTTTGAATGTGCCCATCTGGTTTCTTGACTGCAAACCCTCATGGAGTAGAAATGATGTTGGCGAAATACTAACTTACAGTCAGTTATGCATTTAGGACTGCCATCAACTGAAAGGTACAGAAATAAGTTAGTTTATGGATAATTACATCTTCAAAACGTATATTGAGGTTTTTGCGCTGCGTCCCCCATGCAGTGTTTTTTCCCCTTTTTCCCCCTGTATAGAATGGACGTTTACGAGTCAAGCTTTCTATGGTGTTCTGTTCTTGGTGTTTCTGCATAAGGACTGTTGGTTGTGGTGGCATAAAAAAAAAAAAAAAAAAAAAAAAAAAAAAAAAAAAAAAATCTCTGGCTTAAATTTGCATAGTCTGACCATTGATGACCAGCTGACGTTTTTCTTTTTTCTCTTTCTTCTTCTCCCCTTAAGCTTTTTCATTCTTTCCCTCTTCATAGGCCTTCCTGGCCAGTTTGTATGCTGACAGTCGTCCATATAGGATGGGAATCAGCTAAAAGTTCTATTCTGGTCTGGTCTGGTCCAAATGGAGTGACGTCACGAGCTTCGCGCGAAGACTTTCTGCTATAGAAGGTGTTAGTACGGCCGAGTGTAGGCTACACCCTCTAGTACTTCGTGATAATGAGATCTTTTCACCGTTTTCGATTTTAAGCATTTAAATTGGTAAGCAATCATTTATAGTCGGGTGGGACGGGGAAGGGGAAGCGGGGCAAAAAAAAAAATTGCTTGGAAGCCCCACGATCCGTTTATGACGGCCTTGTCTCAACCTGGTGATATTTTAAAGCCTGACCGTGTACCACCCTGTTGCCGGTAAGATGTTACGCAGGGGTCTGCGAAGTGGTGTGTGTGTGTCAGAATACTATAAAAATTTGACGAAATTATACGAAATTCATACAAACTCTATATGTACACATTTCTCCCAGCAGTGATTACGGCGGAACGCCAATTTGTAAAATTGAGTGTGAACACATGTGGCAGTTATCGTATAGTATTATAGGGTGATGGCTGTGATTCCATCGCTGTCCCTGGTTCGACACCAACATGGTTGAAACAATTTTTTTCTTAAATTACCAAAAATCAATAGAGCCTGGATCGTACACGGTTAAAAAGAAAAAAAAAAAGGATGTGCGCGGAAACGTCCCGTATTTTATGAGCAGAACCATCTTTTTCCTCACAATACGAGTTCCTCCCATATTCATATGTTACGACCAAAAAAAAAAAAAATCTGAATTTCGGATATTGGGTCATTCAAGTATTACGTCAGCATCGAAGGGGGGCAGGGGGTTTCGGATTTGCTGGCTTTTGATGACAAGAGGGGAGGGGGTTTGAAGATTGCTTACGTCATCAACCACCTTTTTTTGAAGATATGAAATATTCTAAGCTGCTGACGAAATTTTGCTGACGAGGGGGGAGGGGGGTCAGTGTTTTGCTGACAAGGAGGGGGTCAAAAATGGCTAAAAATCTGCTAACGTAATACTTGAATGGCCCCTATATGAATGGGTTTTTTCCTTTTTGTAAACTATAAAGGGGCCTGTGAAAAGTTCTGATCCGAATGGCCACCGAACAACCTAGTCTAGGCATCAAGACCCCCCTCACCCCCCCCCCCCCACTTCAGCCCTCTGTTAAAACCCGCTCAAGACTGAAAAATTTCTCGTACCTCGTGAGAAAAATGAGGCAAAGTGAAAGAATATTCATTATTAGCGGGAAAAAAAATTCTTTGAAAAAGGAATTTTGAATAACCCGAGCACCTCTCGGATTATCCGGAACCTCGAAGTTTTGAGACTCGAATTATCGAGACTCTACTGTAGCCTATGCATCGATCCCTAAGATATCGATATTCCGATTCCATCGATTGTTGGGATTGCCCTAGCTAACCATAATTATCACAAAAAATACGCCAACTTGGCGATGACTCCGAATCATAGGGATATATAAGAACCGACCAAAGTCCGGGCCTTCCAACATCCGACGTTGGAAGGGTCAACTGGCTGATTTCGGGCTTTGGCCGTAACACATACATAAGTAAGCTACCTATATTGTACGTACTTATCTTCGCAGGTGTCGTGGACAGCTTCTTCGCCTACGACGACAATGCCGACGGATTCGTCAGTTATCCCGAACTGAGGCGACATCTGTCTCCTGGTGGAACCGAATTCAACATGCCTTAGGATCGGAAAGCATATAAATACGTATTTACACGTTTTGTCATGTCTCAAGATGTCAAAATCTAATTATCAATTCACCCATCAAAATTGAACGGATTGAATAAAAGAATACAGAAAAAAAAAATCAAAATATTGTATGATGTGTTTTTTTTTGTGAATTTTTCCTCCGCCGATGAATTTGCGAAACTCGCGGTAATTACCGACAAAAACACAAAGAATGGCGATGAAACGACGACGTACTTCATCATCCGGAACAAATTGCTCGTCAAACATCCGCCCGCGGATCAACCAAAATAGGGTAAAGTATCCCAATAACAAACCACAAAGAGATTTAATGTGGTAATTCTGCCATTACGAGACTCTCGTTAGTGTTTCATTATGACAACAACAAGAAAATAGGGGGGGGGGGAAGGGTGTTCAATTATGACGGTCTTTTTTTAGTTCAATGTCGAACCCCCCATTCAGCGGTTTCCTGTTTACAGATGTAATAAAAACGGACTTTTCCAGAAAATATTTTGTTTCTGTATGTCCTTTGAGAGAGAGAGAGACCAAGGGCACCATAACGACCTATTATGATCATTGTTCGAGTGCTTTCTACTTTGAAGATGTATCTTCTCGTGAAGGAGGGGGGTGGTCCCATGTTGTTTTGCTGCATTCTGTACATTATGGTTCGTCGAAGCCTCCACCTGTCACTATAAGCGATCTCGAGATCGGGTTCTCGTTTCATTTCGTGCTTCGGTCACCCTATAGTTCGGCCACTCGTGTCCCGGAGAAGCTCGTCGAAATGGTCAAGTTCATTTCTTTCGTCGTGGTATGGACGGCGTTGTGTGCCTTTAACGACCTCGTCGCGTGTCGCGATCCTAATTCGGGTAAGTACGTATTTAAAATCATACTATTCGATTTCGAACAAGCGATCTTCACCTTTTAATCCAGTCACACCCGCTCGCGTATAGCGAGTGCTGAATATCGTTTTCACACTTTGAGATGTCAACGCGAACCGTGTTTTTCATCCTAGAACGAAATCCTGTGTCATTACTTGAGGGAAAATTTTAAACACATTTTTACTCGATTAATGAGGAGACGTCTTGCAATACGAGCAAATAATTTTGAAAGTTTTAACAGATGTTGACTGGATATAGTTTAGATATTTGTTCGACAACCATATTTTTTTATGGGCATCTTTTCCTCAACCACCTCGTTGGGCATTTTGCCTGTGTTGTGGCATTTGTAAACGAAATATCACTTGCAATACTAGTGGTGAGTAGACCAAAGCCTCCTACATGATGACCAGTCTAGTATGCGAATGCTTTGGGTGTATTCACGTTGACTATCATCGTCGCGTGATCAAACAGTCAACACTGTTCAGAAGCGTCAGCTTCCAATACGTTCCAAGCATTTTTTCGGGGCTCTGTGCATATGCGTATACGCGTGAGTGGCATTCATAGCACAAGCACATAAAAGATTGTCTCACAGTTTTCTTGCTATGTACAGGAAGGGTGTCAAAATTAGTACAGCTCACAGACGGTGGACCTAGAGACTGTGTACGCATGGGAGGGACCAAAAGAGTAACGTAGAGAGTGAAGGAACAGGTCAATGAGTGACCAAAAAAGTGACCTAGAGAGAGTGTAAGCATGGGAGTGACATAGAGCGAGAGACAAGGTTAGTGAGTGATCAAGAAAGTATGCAAGGACGTGATTCACCAAAAGAGTGACTTAGAGACAGAGTTATATTTACAGGGGCAAGTAGGGGGTGCACTAAGTGGGCAATAGCCCGTGCAGTGGTGGAAAATTCGAGGAATGAATGGTCAAAAAAATTTGAGTCAGAATAAAACAAGAAGGGTAACAAAATTTGTGTAGCCCACACGCAGAAAAACCATAAATCCGCTTCTGTTTATGTATTATTGCAAGCAAGGATTTCAGATTGACATTCCCCCTCGATATTCCAGACATACCCGAGCCTTCAATAATAAAATAAGTAAAAATACACCAAACTGCATTTTATCTTGAGGGAAGAGACAGTTGTGGGAAGAATCGTTCGACTCTTTCCATCACAATCTCGAGGGCAAATTTGATTCGACGTACGAGTGTTTTTGGATTACGAGCAAGTTACGGGACGAATTACACTGGCAAGCCGAAGTTTCTCGCAAAAGAGTTAATTTCATATCAAGTGATCACATTGAGATCCATTATCACAAATCTACATCTTTTGGTAATTCCTAACAAATCCTAGGTATAGATCATAATTCACGCATTTTGTAGTTGATATCAAAAAATATTTGCTAAATAAACATACGAAGTGGCGTTACGAGTTCAATTCGTTTTTGAAAGTTACTCCTGTACTGGCGTACGGATGAGCTGTGACATTACAACATTCTCTCCCCCGTGTATTACATGCAAAAAAAATTAAAAAAATAAACCTTGGAATTTCTTGATGCGGATCATCTAATACTTCTCTGCGGCTTTTTTTCCTTAAAACTTAATTATATAGTCCGGCACTTAAAATTATAGTGCCGGACTCGTGATGCGAGGATCCGGGTTCGAACCCCACAGCGGTGGTCGGCTGAAGTTGGTTTTCTGTGGTTCCCAACTTCAAGGCGCAAATGCGAGCCGATCTCCCCGTTAAAAAGTCTCGCCACAGAGAGCAACAGTCGTACAACGGTAAATCATTCAACCATAACACTTCACTCATAGTTAGTAAAACTGGGGGCAGATGACAGCACTACCCATAACAAGCATTACACAGAAACAAACTTTACGTCAGGTTGCACTACACGTACACGCACATTCCCGCATGTACCGATTTGTTGGGGGGTTCCGCGGGGGGGGGGGGGGTGCATGTGTGGTGTAGCAGTAGTAGGTAGGGGCTCGGGGATCCATGATGTTCTTAAGTCAGCCACCTCGTTGGGCAATTTGCCTGTTGTGGCGTTGTATTTGTATTTGTATTTGTAAAAAGAAATTAATTATTCAAAAATAATTACTTAAAGATTTAGGGAGGATGTATGGAGATGTGAGAGAAGCAAAATCGACATCTTTTCTACAAAAACACGACCTCTTCCATTCCTTAAGTTTGCTCGTAAGTCGAAGCATTACAGCGAATATTTTTCGCTCTTAACAGTATTACTCGTAAGTCGAGGAATTCCGCGAACAAGAGGTGCCAAAAATTCTACAAAGTATTAAGTTGTTAACTTGGGATTATCTCAAGGTTCTTTCGTATCCAACAGGTAAATTTCCAAGTAATGTAGTACTAATGCGTTCAAAAAGTTCCGGAACTGAATTTTATTACGGAAGGATGAGTACAGATAGAACCTGTTTACTTGGTGTTTCTCTCGAAGTAACCACCCTTTCTATGATTTTTGCCATTGTTCGTACAAAGATGTAAATGCGGACTGCAAGCCTCCTTTTGCCACATCCTGCAGCGGCCTGAACCTGAGAATCGCGTCACGTGGAAGCAAGATCGGGGGAAAATAAGTTGGTTTTGAAAGTATCGGAATGTGATGTTTTGACAGGTAATCTGATAGCAGGAGGGACCTGTGAGCCGGCGCACTGTCGTGATGGAACCACCCAAGACTTGGCCTTCCAAAGTTCTGGTCGCTCGCATCTCACCGAATCATGCAGACATTTAAGGACTCACAGGTACCTCCTGGTGTAAGATTACCTGTCACAAAACACATCACATTCCGATACTTTCAGAATCAACTTATTCGGGGCCGTCATTTCACCTTTTTCCAGAGGGGGGGGCAAAGAGCATGTACTAAAGGTACGCATATATATATATATATATATATATATATACATACCATTTGTAGTGTATTTTCAAAAGCCAGGGCCCTGGGTATTTTCAAAGCCCCTGCCCCCCCCCTAAATGACGGGCCTGAACTTATTTTCCCCCGATATTGCCTCCACGTGACTTCAGATAAGGAATTTGCTAAAGGATAGGGCAGTGGGATGGGGTTACCAAATTCAAAAACTAAGAAAGGAGGATGACTGCGCGCCCTCTAGATAACGTTACTTTTCCCAATTTCCACAACAGATGACGCCACTATAATGACAAAAAAAAAAAACCAGGCCACCATAATACTTTTTCCCAACCAAAACACAAAAAAGCAAAAACAGGGAGAAAAAAAAAACAAATACCGATCCCTCTTCCATCGCTTATAATGAATTGTTCTCACCAGTTTTATTGCTTTACGGCCTTTGCCTGGAGGATGGCGATGGTTTTTTTGGCCACCAACCTGTCTGTTATTACAGTTATTGGAATTTCGGAACGCTTTCATGGCCTCGTTGAGAGCTAGCCTTCTTGAGGATTGCGCCACGAAGCGCGGGCCACCTGCTACTTTATTTCTGAATGGAAGAGGTAACATCCCCTCTCCACTTCAGTGCACGACATTTGCTGTTAGTGAGCGAATAATGGTATTCTGAAAATGGATGTCGCAGTTTTCTTCTTCAGGAGCTGTTTTTCAGACTGTCTTTTTCATATTATCTTGGGGCAAACCGGGCCATGGTTAGAATAGTATCTGCCCTGATTGGACTCAACTTGGGTTCTTGTATTCTGGTCATTTCGACGGTGATTGGTCAAAAATAAGTAAAAAAGTGAAAACACACACACACACACACACACACAAACTCTCATGTCAATGAAAAAAAATTATCTTTTACTGAAACTGTTTCAGAGTGAAAACAAATTTTCCTCGTGGGGGGGGGGGGGGGGGAAGAATGATTCCGGAAACTGAAAAGGAGGACAATAGGACAAATTTTCCAAAACGTAGGAGGACGCTTGAAATGACGTCGAAAAGGAGGACGTCTCGCAACTCTACTTAAGGAGCAACGATTCTCAGATTACGAAGAAGTGCAGCGACGAAGGCTTTATTACTTAATTGCATACAGACTTCGTCCACCTTCCTCTGCGGAATTTCTAATGAATTGGTACATGTTGGAATGCTCGTGTACGTGTTGTGAACCTAACGCGAAGTTTGTTACTGAGTAACCCTTCTTATGTGTAGGGCTGCCATCTACCATCAATTTTTCTAACTATGATTGAAGTGCAATGATTGAATAATTGTAACGTTGTAGGCAATTCGCAATTATCCTTTTGCCACATCCTATCCTGTTGACGAAGGCGTTTCAGGATGTGGCAAAAAGAGGCTTGCGATCCACGTTTACATCTTCGCATGAACAATGACAAAAATGCATAATTGCGCCCTTGGAAGGAAGCACCTATCTGTACTCGTTATTTCGAAATAAAATAAGTTTCGGAATTTTTTGGACGTAGCAGTAAATGCACGCGTTGTATCTTTCTTGCCGGTAAATGAATACGCAGGGTATTTAAAAAATTGTGCGGAATGCGGAATGCGAGGATTTTGTGCCGAGTCCTGCCCTCAGGGCTATTGCAGCGGCTTACAAAAGGCCTGGCAGCTAAGTGTCAATGGGCCAAGAAATAAATTTCTTGACCCAAGGGCCATGGTCAAAGTTGGGTAGAATCCGCTAATGAAATTTAAATTTTCGTAATTTTTTGCAGATGTGCACAATAGTGCTGGGGGAGAAGTTTTAAAAGACAATGCGACAGGAATATGCGCTGAACTGAATTTGGAAGAGTGGTTCTGGATCTCGGAATTAATAAAATTAATTCCGGAGCTGAATAATGCCGTCACAACCCCAAAAGGTTAGTCGTTTTAGTGAAGAAGTATAGCTGGTGAAGAAAGCCGGAGAGACTGGTCTTCTGTGATTGGACCGCTGGATGGAGCCCTTGGATTGGCTGGACCTCTCTGCAATCTAGGATCTGAAAATAAAGAAAAAATAGAAGACAAAGTTCCTAGACGATAGGGAAAAGTTGGTTAGAAAATAAATTAAATGTTAGTTAAAAATAAAAGAAAATTTTTTTTTTTTTTTTTTTTTTTAAATTATTAAGTTTTTTTGAAGAGATTTTTGAATTTTTGGAAAGAGGATACCAGGAAAATAAAGGGAAGATTGATAACTTAGAGTAGGCCTAAGTTATCTCCAACGTCCATCTTTTTTTCAGTCGCTCCGCTTGATGGAAAAATGAGCGAAGTTCATCGAGCGCAAGTCCATCCATGATGTTGTCGGCGGCCATGTCGCTAACGATGGAGGTGAAGTCATCTATTACTTTTCCAAGCGATCTCGACTCACTTCTCGGGCGGACTGGCGAGACGGCTCGGCTGGAGTTGGCTGTCGGAGATCTGGATGGGGGTGGCCCCGTTGACCTAAGGCCGGGGGGTCCCCTGGTAGTGGCCGGTGGCGGAGATGTCGATTTGCCCTTTAAGAAAAGTTCAAATTTGGCCAGAACCTTCGCTGGGAGCACAGACTTGGAAGGGTGCCGGCTGCTCCTGGAAAAGGAAAGGGAGGGAATGGTGGTTTTTCCTCCTTGAGTGTTGGTTTTGTCCTTCTTATTATTTTTTTTTTGCGACGTGATGTCGAGAAAGACTGGACATTTTTTGAAGTTTGCTGGGTGCGGTCCAGAGCACAGGGCGCACTCCGGTGGATCGGATCCCGGCACCTTGCAGCATTTTCCCGGCTCGTGGGAGGTCGTGCACTTGACACATCTGTATGGCAGTGTGCAGGTTGCCGCAAAATGCGAGAATCCGAGGCATCGGTGGCACTGGAATGTGTGAAAGTTCCGGATGTACCGCTCCACAGTGATGTTGAGGTGGTGTATTTTTTTTAGGAGCAAGATTTTCCTATTCTCTTCAGTTTTGGGGAGCGTGATTCTCCAAACGCCTGGCTTGGTTGGATTCGCCTTGCGGAAGAGTTCGGCTTTCCTTACTTTGAAACCTAGGGTTTCGAGGGCCGACTTTATGTCGGTGGCTTTGGCTGTTCTCTCGAGACCTCTGAGAAGGACTGTGAAGAAATCTGAGCGTTTTTCTTTTGGCTTCGGCGTGAGCCCTTTGTTATGGAGCCAGTCTTTTGCCGCCAAGAAGTCTTTTTTTTCCTGAAAAGAGACTTTGATTTGACCATCTATTATGGTCGCGGAGAAATGTTCAGTGCAGATTTCGGATAGATAAGCATCTATGCCGAACCAATTTCCCTTGCTGTCAACCATGATTGACCAGGCCTCAGAGCCTTGCTCTGATTGGCTGTTGGAGGACGCTGGACCAATGGGCGACGTGTCGGGGATCTTGGGCTGAGCTGGCGTGTCCTGGGTCGGGGACGTTGGATCTCTGTCTGGTTGAGTGGATGCCATACGTCCTTCAGGAGAAGCATACGGGACGGGCTTGTCCCGTAGCTCCAAATGTTGGGAGGAAGATTCAGCGTCCGGGAGAGGCGTCGGTTCTTTGTCAGCGATTACCTCGGGTGTCTGTATAACAGCACCCGGACATTGTGATCTGCAAATAAAAGTGACCTCGGTCGGATTTGGCGAGGCCTGATCCGGGAGGATTTCGTTTGAGGGTTGGTCTTCGTAGAGGAGACACGATGTTCCCTCAAAATCCTTCAGCCTGACCACGACGTCATTCTCATATGACGAGGTTCGATGAGTTTGAACAATTTCCAGGAATTGTCGTTCATGTTCACATCGGATCTCGGTGGTGATCCTGGTGTTGATGCTCGTCGAGACGTCTATGAGAAGAATCACGGCCTGGCTCTGGAGATGGGGGTCATTTGCTGTCTCCTCTTTGGAGCGAAGTTTGTAATCCCGCCGAGTGCAGTCCACTTCCGAAAAAAATTTTCGCCATGCAATTGAGTTCTTAACAAGAGATTCGTGATGCAGTAGGCAGTGATGCTTCTTCTCGGTAGCAGGCGCTGGCTTGGCTGCGGCTTGCCTCGGCTTCTTTTTGGTCCTAGCCATGTCGGGATCTGTAATGAAAAAAGAAATGGCTCCCTAGTTGGAGCGAGCAAAAAACACGACCGTCCCCTTCAGAATCTGGGGCGCGAGTTCTTAAAAAATTGTACCAGACCAGACCAGAATAGAACTTTTAGCTGATTCCCATCCTATGCGGACGACTGTCAGCATACAAACTGGCCAGGAAGGCCTATGAAGAGTGAAAGAATGAAAAAGCTTAAGGGGAGAAGAGGAAAGAGAAAAAGAAAAACATCAGCTGGTCGTCAATGGTCAGACTATACAAATTTAAGCCAGAGTTTGTTTTTTTTTTTTTGTTTTTTTTTTTTATGCCACCACAACCGACAGTCCTTATGCAGAAACACCAAGAACAGAAACACCATAGAGAGCTTCACTCGTAAAAGTCCCTTCTATACAGGGGGAAAAAAGGGGAAAAAACACTGCATGGGGGACGCAGCGCAAAAACCTCAATATACGTTTTGAAGATGTAATTTTCCATAACAAGCCTATTATGTACCTTCCATATCAAACTTATTACTGTACCTTCCAGTTAATGGCAGTCCTAATACATAACTGACTGTAAGTTAGTATTTCGCCAACATCATTTCAACTCCATAAGGGTTTACAGTCAAAAACCAGATGGGCACATTCAAAAATGCCACTACTATTCTAATTGTTCAAGATCAAAGTATACAGTGAGATATATACATACATAAGAGTTCTATTCAGTAAGTGCTCAGAAATTAAGAATTATGTACAACACAAGATTCAACTTCTAATGAATACACTATAAAATTTCAACTACCGTTATATATATACATATGGTGTCAACATTTTCATATATACAATTATCAGCTATAGATTATTCCAATTTAAATGGAATATCTGCTGTGGTCTCCTATATTTCCCTATGGCTTGTACATCATAGTCCACTATGTCAGCAAGGTGTTGGTACGTAGACTCTCTCATTCTGTCAAACTGATCTTTGTTTAGAGTTTGTATATAGTCAAATATATGTGGAATATTCAAGTCTTTCCTAATATTTAAACCTCTGATGAACCATGGAGCATTAGTGAATCTTCTAAGAATTTTATTTTGAACAGTTTGTAAGTTTTTAATATTCATCTTGCAAGCATGGGCCCAAGCAGGGGATGCATAAAGTAGGGTAGGTCTGAGTATTGATTTAAAGAGGATGATTTTGTTATGCAATGTCAATTTGGCCTGTGGAAACGTGATTTTGTTTAACATGCCCATTACTCCATTAGTCTTATTTTTGACAAATTCAATATGTGAAGAAAATGAAAGATTTTTGTTTAGTGTACATCCCAGATACTTTACCTGATTTACTGGTCTTAAAAACTGGTCACCAATTTGGATAAGTTGTCTGGGAAGTTTACGTCGTCGCGTAAACCACATGAATTTGCACTTGGCAGCATTCAATTTGATAGCAGATTTATCACACCAGTATTCGATGTGATCCAGAGTATCCTGTAAATTTTCCACTGCTTGTGATGCACTTCTGCTGCTGCACAACACCGCACAGTCGTCTGCAAATAACGCAATTGTTCCATTCAGCGGAGCTGGTATATCATTAATATATAAGAGGAACAATTGCGGGCCCAACACACTACCCTGTGGCACAGAGGCTCGGATATTTTTAACATCTGAAAGAGTATCTTGTATCTTAACCTGAAACGTCCTACCCAAAAGGTAATTATAAAAGAAAATTATAAAATATGGTGGGAAGTCAAGGTGGATTAGCTTGGCAAGTAATGTGACATGGTCGCAACGGTCAAAGGCCTTTGAGATATCGAGGAACGCAGAAGCAACATGGTCAAAATTATTAAATGCATTTGTGATAAATTCAGACACTCTTAGCAGCTGCGTAACACATGAATGTTGGGACCTGAACCCATGCTGCTCAGGTCTTATGACGTTGTTTGTGTCAATATACTGTAATAGCCTGGGTGCCACAATTCTTTCGAATAATTTGCTAAGATTACTAAGAAGACTAATTGGTCTATAATTTCCTGCCAGTATAGGATCAGTACTAGGTTTATGTATTGCCCTGATTATTGATTTCTTCCAGGGGGAAGGAAAATAATTGTTCTGTAAGGCAGAATTAAAAATATTCCTAATCGATTCTACAGTATTATCTGGTAAACACTTTAAAGCTTTATTGCTAATTCCGTCGATACCAGCTGCTTTTTTAATATCCAGATGTTTAATAATGTCCCTAATTTCATTTGTTGAGGTTAGTTCCACGTGACCTTGTGGGGAATTCGCAGCATTATATAGATAAGAGGCCACCCTGTGTCTCAGTCTTTGGTATGTGTTTAATGGTTGATTGGTATTCCTGGTGAACTGATTTTCATACACTTCTGCAAAAGTGTCAGCTATCTCTTGATCAGTAAAAACCAGATTCCCAGCTGTTGTCTGAATTTTATTAAGTCTTGTGTTTTTGGGTTTGCAGATTCTCCAAGCTTTCCAGAGACCTCCGTTTTCTGCTGTTGCATTACCAATGAAATCTGAAAACCTTTCATTGACATAATTTGCGACCTCTTTTTTGATTTCTTTCTGTAATCTGTTTAGTATAATTTTATCCAAATTGCCCCTGTACATTTGCCATTTTTTTCTAACTCTATTTTTGTGTTGGATTTTTTCAAGAATTTCTTTTGGTAATCCAAAATTGTTTTTGGGACTTCGCTTAACTGTTGTTACTTCTTTTATTGTATTATTAATTACCGTAGTAACATGATCAACTGCTTGGTCAATATCCAAAGCACTTGGATCATTAAGTTCAATGACCGGTAATTCCTCTAAAATATTAGTGTACTGAGCCCAGTCAATTTGATTCCAGATTAACTTTTTCCTTGGAATCAAGAAATCTATTGTAAGGAAAAGTGGATTATGAGGTGATGAAAGCAATGGTTTGACATGCATATTAATATTGTGTAAAAAGTTCTTAGCAATTCCAAAGTCTATAACATCCGGAAACCCAAAATTTTGAGGAGGATGGTGTGTAGGCTCCGGTGAAGATATAACCTCCAAAAAATTATCCAGGCAGAATTTCCTCAATATCCTACCCTGTCTGTTTGTTGTTCTGGAGTGGAAAAGAGAAGATTTACAGTTCCAATCTCCTATTGCCAAGACAGGTAAAGTTGTGTTAAAAATCTCTTTTAAGAGATCCATATCTAAATTGTTATTCGGGGGCTTGTAAATTGCACAGAATCTCATAGCCACTCTGTTTACATATATGGTGGCAGCTACTGCTTCAATATTGTAAGAGTCAGAGAGTGCATAATGCTGAAAAGGGATATTGTTCCTAATAAATAAGGCGACTCCTCCCCCCCTATTATGAAGTCTATCCCTTCTTATACATTGGTATCCATTAACCTCGTATTTATTGCTAGGTAATAACCATGTCTCATTTATCAATGCTATATCAATTTGATGATCAAAAAGAGTTTGTTTGAAAATCTCTTTTGTACTTCCTCTTAAGCTATTTGCATTCCAGGCCATTAGGGTCAATGGCCTGGGGGGGGCATTAATTAATTGAGCTATTGTTAGGCTGTTCGAAAATTTGAATTAGAGTTGCAATAATCAGTTTAGCCTTATCAGAGTCAATTTTAGCTGACTCAAGTATGTTCACAACTTTATCTATGACCACAGAACCCTCGTTATCAGTATTTTGTGTCTTGTCTTCTAATGTCTTAGCACCGAAGTTAACAGTTTTTTGATTATTTTCAATCTGCACTCTCATACTTTCCTCAGAACTGTGCACATTTACTTCCTCTGTTACTTCAACACCACTCATGTCAAGTTCCTCAGTGTGTGTAATGATGTCATGCATTACATCACGATGTAAGAGTTTTTGTAACTCCTCCTTCCATTCATCAGTAGTTCTGTGCATTTTACCAATACCCAGAGGGTGAGGGCCATCGTGTAAAACACTGTGTAACTCAACCTGTCTACGCAGTAATTCCAGTTTTTCCTCTTCTGTACACATTTGAGCTGACAGGGAAGTATTATGTTGTTTTAAGTCCATCCCTTGTTTAGATCGAACAAAAAGTGAATTAGACCCTATGTTGAAATTTTCTTCCTCTTGTCCAACTAAGGTTGGGAAGTCATCAAGATTAGGTGTTTTAATACCAGTAGGTATTAAAGGCAAAAAAGTACGTGTGTTCCTGTTTGTAACTCCAGGTCTGGCACTGCATCCTGAAAATCTAGCCGTATGGCTTCCTCCACAGAAAAAACACTTCAGATATTTCTTATCACCTTTGACAACGCAACTTCTAGTCTCATGATTGCCTGAGCAGAACGAACATACAGGCAAATTTTTGCAAAAATATGAACTATGTCCCATCAACATACAGTTCCTACATTGAAGAGGCACCTGGTTACCCCTATAACGTTCGATACTGATTGGGATATCCCCTATGTTTTTAACATTTGCAAACTTCTTATTTTCAATCGTCACCTCTACTAAGAATAACGGTAGTACTCTACCAGACGAATAGTTCTTCATATTAACTACCTTCACAGTGGGATACCCCTGTTTAGACAGGTCATCCGATATCTCCTGCGGTTTTATATTCGCAGGCAGACCTCTTATCACAAATTTGATGGTTCGATTACCTTTAGTCTGATATGTATGATATTTGTATTTTTTTTCGTCAAAAATTTTTGTGACAGTACGGTGATCTTTCTCCGAAAAAACCTGAAAAGTCATATTATCACCTGTTGGCTTCTGTTGTGGAGGAAATTCACATTTTGCTTTAATTTCACTGAAATCCTGTAACCACTTGTTTCCCCAATCAGAAAGTATTATTGGGGGAATGTTACTCTTTTTTTTATTTTTTGTTACCATAATGAACCCTTCGTTATCATCATTACAGCCATCAGAGTCTGAATTTGTAGTGGGAACACTAACTTGAAAGTTCTGTAAGTGTTGTGTATTGTGCAATGTGTTATCTATTGATTTTTTCTTTTTTTTACCAAAAATAACCGAAAGTCCATCATTGCTATCAGCTATTTCATCACATCTGTCATTACCATCTGATCTTTTGTCGTTACTTGTTTTTGTACCTGTTTTAATTTGTACAGGAGTGCTGTGTGTGTCATTACCACTGTCCGATTGTTCAGCCAACACTTGACCAATATCATTTGCCTCTGAAACATCCGAGGTATTTTCCAGTAACAATTTAGAAGGAGACAGCGTCGAATTATTATTGGGTATGTTATCATTTGACATAGCCATTGTGTCATTTATCGAAAAATTTAGTGTACTATTCTGAATATCTAATATAGGAAGCGTATATTCACTAGAGTCATTTAGCCCCATGAGCACGCTTGAGCTCTCAGGCGGGGGTGAATCTGATGACACAGTAGATGAACTACTGTCCGTAGAACCCGATGTACAGGTGTCACACGTATCACTACTGGAGCACGACGAAGTAACTGAGTCGTACTCTATTTTGTTATGTACATCCTTTTTCTTACTCTTACCTGCCCTTTTAGAGGTGCTCATCCCAGAGTAATGTTCATCCCCCTTATCATAACAATTATCCGGACTATCTCCCTTTTTGGAAACTTCTTCATCAGTATTCCTCTTTTTCCCATTTTTCTTTTTGCCCCTATCTTTCTTGCGCCTTGCCCTCTTTTCACAAAAGGGCGAGGTGGGGATTTCACTAAGTTTCGGAATTACCGACTTAAATCTAAGCTTGCTACTATGAATGCATGTACTTGCATTGACCTCTTCAAAAAAAGCATGAGATATTTTTAGTACTTTTTCATGCAAAATTTCCTCCTCACTCGGAGAGGATTCCAACAAGACAACATATACAGCAATTACATCCTCAAGTTTTTGTGCTATAGCACATTCGTCATTGATATTTAGGGAATTACCCTCTTCATAACTGATTTTCAACCAATTAAATACAAGTTTTTCAAATTCCTCTTTCTTATTAAGGGAATCATGGTAATCCTCTGCCAGAGAGCACAGTTCTCTGACAACATGAATGTTCCCCACATTTGCAAAAGGACAAATCAAACCCATTGAGCACTTACTACAAGAATAGAACTCACCTGGATAGATCCAACCGGAAAATCTGAAAAGGAAAAACACAAGGGAAAAGGGGCAGACGAAAACACTGGGGGAATCACAGGGAGAACACAAATCGGCTGAACTGAAACACTGACACTTGTACACACTGATTCACGATGAGAAAGCTTCGCCATCAAAAGATATCTTCGTTGACAGCAAGCTGATGCATTATCCACATGCGATCCAAGCAGGACACCCAAACACCGTAGATTTTGACGATTCTCTGCTTCTCCGTAGATTCTCGTTATACTACTAACGCTGAAGAGCTCCGAAAAATGCGACCATTCGTCACGGCGACCCAAAGTTTATATAAATTTTCTAAAAAATTGTAGCGTCTACGTAAGGCTGGGAAAAGCAAACACCCGTTACGCTAACATAAAATTTACGATTGGTGCGCCCCCTAGAGCCCTTGTGATTCGTTTCCGACCACGAATCTCATGAGCTCATGACAAAAAGTGATTGCCTCGATGGATTTCTACCAACTCTTAAACTTCGGCAGATCTTTTCATGTGTGTAGGAAGCGTGCTTTCAATGGAACTTAATGACGCATATACGTAAATATTGTGCCAGAGGCTGCCATCTGTCTTCAGAAAGGAAGGAACTGGCAACGAATGGATATTTTGCAATTAAAAATACTGTAAAGTCTGTTACTCACAGACCGGCTCGCATTTGCACCTCTAGATTTGCCCGGATATACCCGGGCATCCTTATTTTCAAATGAACACTGCAGAAAACCAAATCCATCCATCCAACCACCGCAGTGCATCGAGCCAACACCATAATAGGCAAGGCCGAAACGAGAGGTGGGGGAGGACCAGGAGGTCTGGCCCCACCGAAATGTTGACAAATGACTGATTTTTATGAAATGACATGGTCAAATCTATGTATTTGTCACCCACTTTGCCTCCCTCCCCCTCCGCAATAAATTTCTAGTAACGGTTCTGATACTGTACTAACTAATAGTATGGCGTCGATCGAATACGGGTTTTAGCGGCGGGAGCCCATTGTGTGGCCCGGGCATAGAGAAATTTAATAGATCTCCCCATTGTCATTTGTTAATGCGTGCAACGGACTGACGTGTGGGTGTCTTCGTAGGGTCGTCTCAAGAGTCTGCGACGCAATTGGACGATTGCCTGAGATCGGCTGTACCTACCCAGGTAAGCTCATCCAATCTCATCTTTTCGAAGAATTTCACTGACTGTTTTTAATTTGCACTTGTTCAAAATGCAGTGCGCGTTGCTCTGGAATGATGTCATGTACAAATGTATAATAACCGGCGTCTAGTTAGAGTTAGTGCCGTCTTAACGCGTGGGTCGACCCGGACACGGCCCGAGGGCCGCGAGCTCAAAGGGGCACGATAATGAAATTCGGTTACAATTTTCCGGAGTAAGTATATAAACAAAGAGTCGGGGGTATTTTTCTAGCCAGGTAGGGGCCTCACCAAAAAAAATCACTTTGTCCAGGGGCCCCCGTGATGTTCTTTAAGGCGGACCTGATTAGAGTAGTGGTTCCCAACTACGGGTATCCCTGGAAGGGGGTTATTTTACGGGCTGCTCAGAGGTACGCGAAAAACTATCAGCAACGGCGGCAAAAAAGAATTAAAGTTTGTTAAACAAAAGATTCGTTGTGGCACAACATGCAAGGAGGTACGCTAAGGGTGATCAACCTCATGGAAAGTGCGGGCCAATTCAGTAGTTTTGAAAATGCCTTGCGGGCCACTTGAGTGATCGGCAAATGCATTACTAGTCACTAAAGTGATCCGCAAATGCACCACAGGTTACTTCAGTGATCTCGAAATGTGCAGCGAGTCGCTGGAGTAATCTTGAACTGCGCCGCGGGTCACTCAAGTTATCTGGAAATTTTCCGCTGGTCAATTAAGGCCGCTGGAATTGTGCCGCCGGTCACTATGTGCCTATGGAACTATGCAGCATCTCACTTAAGTTATCTGGGAACGTGTCGCGGGAAGCCTAAGTGATGTGGAACTACACCACGGGTCAATTCAGTGATCTGGAAATGTGTCGCGGACCGATTGGAACTAAACACTGGCCGTCTGAGACGCTGAAGCAATCAGAAAACGAGCCGCGGGTCATTAAAATGATCTGTCCATGTGCCGCGAGCCTCTCCTGTCTGTCCATGTGCCGCAACGCGGGTCACTTGAGTGATCTGGTAACGTGCCACCTAGTACATTTTGCAAAATTAGGTTCGAGGTCACGGACTACGTCTTACGACTCCGAGGGCCAAATTTAGCCGGCGAATCATAGGTTGAGCATGTACGGGGTACGCACATGTTAGAGGTAATGGAACCACAAAATGTTGGGAGCCACTGCATTGTGTGGAGGACGGACTTCAACGTAATAATTGCGTATGTTGTGATTTTTGCAGATTTACGTCACGTGTTGCATCAGAGAAAACAACTGCAGCTCGACCAGGTACCAGATGAAGGTGAGCTTTCATTCCAACCTGATTCGATGATAAATTCGCGTGTATTAAATACGTCATCGATGAATAATCGATTAATATTAGATACAGTTATCATTTCCTTGTCGTTATTTCACTTTCAGGCAATGGATTGCATCAGCAGAATCGCCGTCGTGAGTAGCTTTTGACACTCGACGACTTCCGAGCATTTTTCATTGTAATAACGTGGAAAAAATTATCGAGTTGTGAATTAATTTGTGCTTTGTTTCAGACGAACTCTACGCTACTGATGACGATGTCATCGCAAAACAACGGCTATTCGTCGTCGTCGTCGTCGGAGAGATTTCCCGAAGGTGAAATACTGCGCAGGGCAGCCGAAATTTGTCGAGCGCAACACAATTCGGTAAATACTATCAAATACACTTACTGGCACGAATTACGATTTTTAAAACCTCGCATATTTCGTATAACCCCTTCCCTCTCAATCCCATATGTATATCGATATCTCCAAATTAGGGTTTTTTTTAACCCGGGATCCACGGACCCCTTGGGGTTCCTTGGAGAGATCTCAGAAGCAGGGCCGGATATAGGATCCAGCGAATTACGCGGCGCCAACTGAAGGAAATCTGATTTTTTAGGGTGGCAACTGAAGGGGAGGGGGTGATTTTTTATCACTAAAATATTGTTCGCTTACACTTGAAAAATGTTCAGAACCGGCCTTGCTCAGAAGGTCCTTGAGCTTGTCTGAGAAAATAATTAACACATTGTTACGAATTAAATATTATTTCGCAACGGGGTCCGTTGGAGGATCCGTACAACACAAAAGGTTAAGAACCCCTGCTCTAAATATCGTGCTTCGTGCTGTGGCCGAATTTCATCGACGTTCAAAATTAAGAGCATTTGCGCATTTTGCCGAAGTTCTGAAAAACTAATGGACACGTTTCGGAAAAATTGCAATTCTATATGAAATGCTATAACAGAAGAAAATTTACAACATACTAGTCGTGGTAAGCGCTCATAAAGTCTCATCTTCATATGCGATTATACAGTATATAGTGCACGTAAACTTCATTTTAATTTAAATGAAGTCCTACACGATGTCGTCCATCTTTGGTTGACAATGGTGGTGACAATTGGTGCTGAAGCCTGAGCCTTGTTCGATTCAAAAGGGAAATTAAAAGTAAGATTAATCAGTGCAAGAATGTGTGAAATCCCCTGTCGCGAAATCGGACGTAAAATGAACTCAAGGGATAAAACAAACAATCCGGGCCACTATACCCTGAGGTACATTCCACGCTGGAGCGATACCACCTCCAACTCGACACGGATTCGTTAAAAACCTGAAAATTTGCAAGTTGTATCGCGCTTGTAGTATCGCTCCAGTGTGCTGTTTGCGCACGAGTCGTTTTCTATGCAAAAGAAAAGTATAAATAGTATAATATTGCCGTACACGTTGCAACACAATTTATTATATATTCCATGCTAACGAATATTATCTCTTTTTTTCCTCTTCAGCGGCAGCAACAGAATCTGAACTGCATCAGAAACGAACTCTCCAGGGTAATTATTCTGCTTTATCAATTACTTTTTAATTTGCAATCCACAAAAAACCGAGCGAGAAATCCTTTTTGATACGTGAAAAGACGTACCGAAATCTTATACAAATACAAATACAACGCCACAACAGGCAAAATGCCCAACGAGGTGGCTGAGAAAAGATGAACATATTGTTTGAAAAATAGGACTCCGATTATTCTAGCCTCGATTTACTGAGTTTCTGCGTTATCCGAGGTACTTATAATTAAAAATTAGGTGCAAATAAGGCGCCTGTAAATCGAAACCACAATTAGTGAGAACTTCGGCTGCTCGGTATTTGAATAATATCTGTTTCAATCGATCAGTAGAAAAAGTTTTTGTACTACAAAGCGAATAAAGAAACCGTTTTTATTTGCTCATTATCAGTGGGACTCGGATTCTCGACTTCACATTCTAGATACGAACCTTTGGTTTTGTGGTGAGGGGAAACGATAATTGTGAATTGGCCTCTTACCATTTGCTGATCGGGTGACTGGAAAAAATATTGAAAATGACGTAAAACAAAACTTTCCACACTGATAATAATTGTAAATAACTATTGTGCAATACAACTCACGTATTTAGACGTTTAACAGAGAATAAAATTTGAGTTCAAATGAAATCTTAAATGTAAAAAAATGACTTTCCCCTTCTTTATTTTCCCACATACACTTCATCTCTTCACGCTTTTAGCTCCCAAAAGTAATTGCCACGAAATTTTCGATGTGCTCTCCCTTATACAGGGTGCACAAATCGAAAATTACTGTTTATCCAATTAGAAAAGTATCCAAATAACGCGTGGGTCATTCATATTGCAAGGGGTTGTATAGTTATTAAAATAAAATTGTTGACTTTTTATACGGACACCCTGTACTCAAAAATTAGGAAGTTGTTGCCCTATATCTCCTGACGACAACAAAAATATTCAATATAATAAGTGCAATATTAACAGAGATAATTCAAAAAGCGGAGGATAGTTGGGGGAAAAACAGGATATATATGGCGTTAAAACCATTTAACCAATTGCACTTTTATTACACTTAATAAAGTGAATTTTTTTTTTGTTGTTGGCCTCAGGGGAAACAGAGCAACAACTTTCTAGCTCGGTTTTCGAGAACAGAGTGGCCTAATAAAAAAATTGTTTTTCTTATTTTAATAACCATAGGCGTACGCAGAGCGGGGGGTTTCAGATTTTTTCCTTCTGCGGGGGGGGGGGGTTACGTTTTTTCCTGAAAAATAACACTATAATCTTGGCTCAAGGGGGGGGGGGGTTAGAACCCCAAAACCCCCCACCTTTGCATACGCCAATGTTAATAACTATGCAACCCCTTGCAATATGAATGACGTATCTGAGGTCCACACGTTATTTGAATGCTTTTTCTAATTGGAATTATGTTGTATGGAGAGAGAGAGAGAGAGAGAGAAGTACACCCTAGTTGTGCCCCCTGTATAAGGGGGAGCACATCGAAAATTTCGTGGCAATTACTTTTGGAGCTAAAAACGTGAAGAGATGAAGTGTATGTGGGAAAATAAAGAAGGGGAAAGTTATTTTTCGACATTTAAAATTTCATTTGAACTCAAATTTTATTCTCTGTTAAACGTCTTAATACGTGAGTTGTATTGCAATAGTTATTTACAATTATTATCGGTGCCGAGTTCTTTATACAATAAATAATGGATATTCGACAGACCGTGTGTTCATTCCGCGAAATTTATTCGTAATTTAATCGAGTTTCGAGAAATCGTTCAAAAAAACACGAAAACTCGTCGATGCTCCAGTTTTTCCGTCTTAAAATGTCGGCCCTTTGCGGAATATTTTAACGGAAATATTTCCCCACCGCCAACAGTAGTCGTGTCTGGAATTTGCATTTGGCGTGCAGACGCCTCTGTCCGCGGCAGTGTTCGTTGCTGTTCATTTGCATTCCCGTCACGTTGTTCCGGCAAATTATCAACTTTGCGGTGCGACGAGTGTTTATACGAACTCGACTCATGTTTGGGACCATGACCTAATGAGAAACTTTCGGTAATGAATGCGAAGGGTTATTAGAGCCACGTGGCATCATTTTGCATCCGCATTTTCGGCATGAGTCGAGCTCCTATAAAATGCGAGTCACTGATGCGAAAGTTCAACTTACGTTTCCCGAATTTCCGCCACGAGCAATATAATAATAATCGATGGTTACTTATTGTGGTTTTTTTTTTGCAGGGTAAAACAAAATTCGTGGAACTGTTCGCAAATGCTGGTTCAGTTGGCGTGGCATTTCCTATGACATACTGTACATGCCATGAGTCACGATGTTTGTTTGCACCCGGCGTGAGATTCGTGTTTTTTTGTTCGCACGTAACAAAAGTA
Source organism: Pholcus phalangioides (assembly GCF_987345545.1). Taxonomy (NCBI): domain Eukaryota; kingdom Metazoa; phylum Arthropoda; class Arachnida; order Araneae; family Pholcidae; genus Pholcus; species Pholcus phalangioides. The sequence goes on along the minus strand of NW_028301608.1, from coordinate 1,337,003 downwards.
GGCTGACCATATTTCCTCGAGAAAAACACGCGACATTTCGGTCACAAAATACGAAAAAATACGGGACATCGCCAGTTGCCGCCAAACAGTTGCCAAATTACGAAAACTTTCTAAAATACGCACCACAAATAGCGGTTTTATATCCGCAAGTGTGAAAAGATTTTCATAATAAGTTCATTTCTGGTGATTCGAGAATTACGACTATTTTGTGTCTCATTAATTGGTTGATTGATTCAAATTTGTTTTTCATTCCCCCCTTAAGTGGAGGGAAAAAGACTTCGACCAGAACGTTTCCATATATTTGTTTACATTTTTACTTTCTGCTCTGAATGTGTTCACTCTGCAAAATACATAATAAAAAAGGGGGATAATATCAATGAGATTCACGGGCCACGCGTCCAAGTTTTATTTAAAAAAATCAATGTTACTCTCAACGCGTAAGATTTTGAATTAAATCTGTTAATGAATTTAATCGTTCGCAGCTGTCTGTCAAATGTGAAAAATAGCAGGCTTTTGACAAACAAAAAAAGCCAAAAGCATAACACTCTGTATGGTTTACGCATATAGATAAACACTGACTCGATAAATATTTCCAAACTCACTTTGTATCAAAATACAATCCAACAACAAAGAAAAAACTGTAGTAACTAATGTTTTATTACAGGTTTGGCCGATTTCCAAATAAATACGCTGTGTCCGAATAATAAAATCTGTCTGGTGCGTTCTCGTAAAACGCTCGAAGTGTTGCCAATGCGTGGAATATTCAGAGAAAATGCAAATAAATAACTCTGAAAATAATGTCACCTTATAGCTATTGAGTTATGAAAATTACTTGTATCAACTTTTTAGATGAAAATAACAAATTGACATTTTTATAAAAAAAAAAGTGGAGACGGCCAGATAAACAGAAAAAATCGGGAATGTCTCGGGAAATACGGGACGTATGGTCACGTTAAATAATGAACATGCCATTATGTATGTGCAGTTTCATGACGACCGCCATTTTGATGTAAATTACGAACTCCGGGGGAAAAAAATACCACGCACTTCAGAACATGAAGGGGTCGGAAAGCGATAGTTTTTGCCATTTACTCCGGATAAACGAAATGCGAAATAACCGAAATTTTGGAAATCGATTGCCATCTTTGAATTCAATGAACAGCCCTTCCCTGCCCCCCCCCCATTCCTTAGAAAAAACAAAACAAAATGCCGGGCATCACTTTTCAAGCACTCCAAAAAATAATGAGATTTTTGAAGAGTAGATAAAACTTTGCCTAATAATGTTCAAAAACATTATTATCACAAAAAAAAAATTAAAAAAAATGGCTCTCCATTGAAGAGCCGAAACGCGTCGACCATTCGACCAATTGAATTTATTTGTCTTAAAAACGTGGCAATTTTTGTATAAATAAAAACATTATTGCTCTTTTAATGAAAATGTTTAATTTGCAGAAATCATTTATAAAAATTATGAAAAGTAATGGGGCCAAATTTGATCCCTGGGGGGGGGAATCCTCTGTTTATTGTAGTGTAATTACTTAATTGACTCAGTAATTTAACTCTTTGTTGACGATTGTGAAGGTAGGAGATGGACCAGTGGGAGATTAGCAACCTCCAATTGTAATTTTGTCTATAAAATATGCACACGGTGAGCGATCTGTTAAGGCCGAAACACACACGTGTTTGGGAAAAGATATCCTTGAAACCAGACATTTTTCGCCCGTTTCTACTTCTTTATTTTATCGAAAACATTTCCTCGCTTTTATTTAATTTGCAAATACAAATGCGTAAAACAATCTCTTCCACACGCAGAGGCCTATGTATAATGATTATATACTATATCTAATCAATCAAATTCCCTGGCGGGGGGGGGGAAACAAACCTCTATCCATGTTTGCTTTAACAATCATGTTATTTCTGCAACGAAAATAATCATTCGTTGAAAACAAACGCCACCCCATCGATGATCGATGACAAAAATATCGATTCCTTCGTGTCATTTGAATATAATCTACACTGTATGTTGTTTTTTCCTGCTCATTGAAATGTATGCAAAAGAAACAACTTTACCGTAAAGAATAGTCAACTCGGTTGTAACGACACCTGCGTTATAACGTCGGTAATTAGTAGTCTGGGCGGATCCCCATAGAGATTAATTTTAATGAACCTTGCTTTATAACGTCGATTGAAATGCCACGAAGTCGGACAAAACGACACATTTTTCGGTGTTTTTCATACCCTAGTGATGGAAAAAAAAGATATTTTAAGGGTAAAATTTTGCGCTCCGACGTGCTGCTGCTAATTAACGTGACCCGTATACGGGACACATTACTGTATTTTCCCATATTTCACCCTTTCCGACTTCCTTCCATTACAAAAATGTCCCGCTTTCCCCGTTTTTTTTTTGGATGAAATGTACTTCAATCGTAAATCTTTGCTAGGGAATCAGAGATGAAGGTATTTTGCATAATTTATAAGTTGTCTAAAAATGAATATGACTGTGTAAACAGCGTAAAACCCCTTTTTAACGTCCCCCTCAGATACGGTCACCCATCTTTTATGGCCAAATAATAGTTTTCTCATGTATAATAAAACTATGCATTTCAAACTCCTGATTAACCCCTCTTTTGCGGAAGAATTTTTTTGCCCCGCAGGTGTCCGCAAAGATAGGTTTTATTATTATATTCATCTCACTTATTCGCCATTTCTCTCCCCCCGTGAAATATATTTCCTAATTCATTTCTCGCAAAGGCAGTTCATTTGCCATATTTGGCAATCCCTTCTTTTGAGTTAATATTTTTGGCGAGAATCAATGATATCTCGTATTTATGATCCAAATTTACCGTTTTCTCTCGATCGAATATGGTCACTCAAATCATAATGAAAAAACAGCTTCTTTGCGTAGCATTTGACCGCATCCGATTACATTTTTCGTCAAAAAAAGGACATTTTTCGAAAATAGAAAAACTCGGTTGTAACGACGCCTTGGTTTTAATGGAAAAAAATTCGCGGAATCTTCGATGCCGTTGTACCCGAATTCGACTGTAAATGGAACCAGTCGTTGAATATTATGGCGATGTTGTTTTTTTTACTTTTTCCCCTCAAAATCAACGTAATTTAGGAGTGCCATTTTTTTTCCTGCTCCGTTCTCAAGGCTTTGATGTTTACGCGCACTGTATTTTCCTGTCGCTAATGAGAATAGCCGAGAGATGAATATGTAGGTATTGCATGATGACGGTCATTCTTCGCGTGACCAAATCATCTCTCAGCATTTTTTATTTCCCCAATTACGGGGAACAGAACTTATTAAACGTAATTGAATTGGTCACAAAATGGTCACTTGATTCTGTGTTTGGCTTTCTCCTTCCCATGCAAACAATAAAAATATCTGACCCGTGGCCTTTAGAGATTCGGAAATAGCTGATTTGCCCATAATATAATTGTACCTTGGCGAACGCCCCAAAAATGGCATAGCGTACTTTTTTTACGCGGGGGGGGGGATCTAGAGTCACGCGTCACACACGAGATTTTGGTAAATATAATTACAACACACGTCTACAAAGTCTCAGCACCAGGGTTATATAAACATCTAGAAGGGTTGGATTCGTGGTTCTCAACCTTTTTCAGCCCACGGGCCCCTCTGGACAATATTTTCTTTTGGTGGCCTTCCGTATCTTATCAAAATCCCCCTGCTTTCATCCAAGAGCGAGACCCTTTCTACTCATCGAATTGAATTTTTAAGGGGTCTCGTACCTTTTAACATGGTGAAAAACATATGCTATGCTCCAATAGAAATATTATTTAACCATTGGTTTATTTCAAAATTTTTACGCATGTCTTTGATTGTATGTGTTATCCTATGTTGGTGTATAGTTTTACATATCTGTAATACTTGATTTTTTGTAAATTTTCAAAAAATGCATTAAAAACAGCTGCTCGAATGATAAAATAATATGGCATCAATGTAATTGAATAAAAATTGATTCAAAACACAAAGGAAACTGTTCAGTTCATGAAATGAAGCGAAAGTTTGGGATTTCATTCACTTAATCTAAAAATTGAATTTCAAATTTCAAATTTTTTTGAAAATTTTAAATTAAATAATTAATATTTAAAATTTTTGAAATTTTCAGATTAAGTGAATGAAATCCCAAACTTTCGCTTCATTTCATGAACTGAACAGTTTCCTTTGTGTTTTGAATCAATTTTTATTCAATTACATTGATGCCATATTATTTTATCATTCGAGCAGCTGTTTTTAATGCATTTTTTGAAAATTTACAAAAAATCAAGTATTACAGATATGTAAAACTATACACCAACATAGGATAACACATACAATCAAAGACATGCGTAAAAATTTTGAAATAAATCAATGGTTAAATAATATTTCTATTGGAGCATAGCATATGTTTTTCACCATGTTAAAAGGTACGAGATTACTTAATAAAAACTAAATTTACAACAAACAAATTTTTTCTAAATAAGATCTCAATCTCTGGAACCCTGGGCTGGACAGATCCGGAAAGTGATCATCCCTCTCAAGAAATGAATTATATAGAAGAAATAGGTCTGCATGTATATTATATATATACTTTATATAAAATACGAGATGATGATCCAACGAACCTGAACAATAAATCAAACCTCTCGACATATCACCCAGAGTCCGCGCCTACCCTGGGCTAGAGTTCAGTGAACTTCTAGAAATCAGTGAAATCCCCACTTCTTGTGGGGATTTCATGCATGGTCGTCTAAATATCTTGGGTCTCAGGGAAAAAAAGTTGTCTGTGGATCCTGTACTTAGCTGAAAGTAATAGTTTACGAATTTACATTTGAAAAAAATCATGGTACCAGATCTCATCATGTAGCTCCCCCCCCCCCACCCCATGGATATGAGACTAGTGGGTCCATGGGTTAAAACGGCTCTGGTTCTGTGGGCAGCTTTACCGTATTTTCTTGAAGTATTCACTTCCCCCCCCCCCGAGTATTTCACTTGGAAGCTTTATTTCTTCACCGGTTTTTGGGATCCCTTCACCACTTATGGCTCTCCTTTCATCTGATTCTCACTTGTGCTCCCCTAGAATATCACAGGATCGCGAGGGGATCATACGGCCCCAGAACCAATGATCTAAAGTCAGGTGTCACACAAGAGATTTTGGTAAATAATTATATTGCACGCGCGTCTACAGGGTGTCTCAGAACTAGGCTCACAAACTTTTAGCAGGGTTAGACCAGTGGTTCTCAACCTGAAGCCATATACCACGTTGTGGTACTGGGACGTTTAGGTGGCCACGGGAGTAAATAGAGTAGAAGCCGAACCGTGACAGATCGTTAAGAGGGTCACGGAGAGTTGAGGACAAAAATTTAGATGTAAAGAAATAATCACTTGGCCCGGGGAGGTTATATGATGATCTTAAGACGGTACTTGTGTTACACCCCTGTTGACAGCGTTGAGGAAACTAGTTGCGTGCATTGCAGAAATGTCCGGGACATGCCCGGAATCTTCCAGAATGTTGGGAATTCCATGTGTCAGAGATTTGAGGTTTGCATCACCTTTTTCTTAGGACAACGCCACATAATCACTCAATTCTCCGGATCCATTCACAAAACCGAAATAATCTGTGTTTTCTTTGTTTTTCCCCCCAGTACTGCCAGAACGATATGTCAACGAACAGACCAGCCGGTTACGGTTACAGGATGTACAGCCGCCGAGGCGCAATACCGTCGTCGGCTTGGGACACGTCCATGTATTCGGATTCTTACCCGATGGACTCGGTGGAATGGAGACGCAGAGGTATCATCTACCCGGACATGTCTTATTACCCGAGGACCTTCATGTCTCGAAGGCTGTACGGCAGAGACAGCGGTGGCAACACCAGAGGCAACGGTGGCAGCTACTCTTACGGTGGCGACTCGACATCCTACTACGATGATGATTATGGATCGCAGTCCGACGAGTCCTACTCCAAGTGATTGTGGTCCACGTCGAGAAGACGAAGAAGGGCACATACAAAAAAACAACATAGATGTATAGACAAAATTAGTTGCGTTGCATGGCTAGTGGTGATCCGACATTTTTTAGACGCTTCAATGAACTCGTACCATATGGCAGTGCGATGAGAGCTGTCGATGTGTTTTCCCGAAAATGATATCTAACCAAGAAATAAGCCCTAGCTTGATTTTGCAGGTTGCTCCTACCATAAGCCTACCGCGAAAATTAGCCCCTAGTTGAATCTAAAGCCAGACGAACGCATTTTTACGTTCGTTGCTCGACGAATGCATTGAATTTCAATTAAAATAATGGTATTACCGCACTCTTATCGTTCGTCGTCCAATGGCTATTTTCTGAACCGTTGGTTTCGGAGACAACTTTCAACTGGAAAAAATGTTTCAAATGGCGTCTGTCGCTCATCATCTTAAATGCCGATCAAATGAAAAAAATATTAATAAAAAAGTTACGAAATTTAATTTTTTATACGGCCCCCCCCCGTGCTTTAACCTCCAATTAGAAAGTTGTTGCCCTGTCTCTTCTGAGACCAACAAAAAATTTACACGTTTCTAAATGCAATATTCGCTGAGATATTTAAATTCGGAGATCGGAAGAAAGTTGGGAAAGAACAGCGTAAATGAGGGAAAGGATCGTTGCCCGTTATTTTATGTTTGTCTTTTTTCTCTCCTTTTTCTCTCATATTTGAATTCAAATATCTCAGCGAATATTGCATTTAAAAGCATGGAATGTTTTTTGGTGGCGTCAGGAGAGACAGGCCAACCACTTTCTAATTGGGAGTCAAAGGACGAAGGGACCGTATAAAAATTTAAATTCTGTAACTTTTTAATTAATATTTTTCATTTGAGTGGCGTTTAAGATAATGGGCGACACCATTTGAAACATTTTTTCTACTTGAAAGTTGTCTATAAAACCACCACCGGTTCAGAAAATAGCCATTGAACAACGAACGATAAGAGCGGACGCCCTGCATACATTTTGTTATTTGGTTATCATCATTTACCATTATTAAATATATACTTGAAATAAATGACAATCTTAATAAAATAACTGTAAATGCTCAAGTCTGTGCCTTAGACGAGAGGTAAACGCCCCCCAGAGTGATTCTGACAGTCCACTGGAAGCGACTACGGGCGAAAACAAGTGGCGTGTATATACAAGCCCACAGGCGTACGCAGAATTTTCCCGGATGGGGGTCAATTTGTTTTTTCTTCTCAAGGGGGGTTTACGTTTTATCCAGCAAAATAACACTATAGTTTCGGCTAAGGGGGGGGGGTTAGAACCCCAAAACCCCCCTTTGCGTACGCCAATACACAAGTCTACTATAGCTGTCTTGCGCACACACGCGACTTATTTTCGCTCGTCGTAGTAGCTTCCACTGGACGGCTGGCCTAAGGATTCACGCAAGAATGACTGACTAACTCGATATTCGTGATATTGTAGGTATGTTAAATAAGCTATTGAAAGCAGGGCCATCCTAACGCATGGGGCCTACTCGGGGATCATGTCAGTGACAGCTGTATTGCCAATGCGCTAGGAGCATTGTATTGCAGAATGATCATTTTATAAGAGCTCTTTTGCTGGGCATGAAAGATTATGGATCTCGTTAAATGGGAGTCGTTAGAAATTCAAACCAAATTTCGCAGATATTTGGACGTATAATTAATGTAGATTTTCGTACAACGGAAAAGTAGGACATAATTGGAAAATAAGTCCTAACGCATCTTCCGGAGCAAAAACTTATATAAGGCCGGGTCTTATTTTCGGGAAAACACGTTTGATAAAGTAGTTTGTATGTATTTTGCCTCGGATATCACAATAAAATCTAAAAGGAAAATGAAAAAAAAGTTATGCGATGCCTTTTCCTACCCTTGTCTAGAACAATAAACTATTAGCCAATTAGAAATTCTTGTCATTTGAGAGATGGTGATTATGACGCTCACTTGATACCACGTGTCTTTGATCGCACCAAATGGTCAGCATCAATGGCTTGAACGAGAAGCTATTTAATAGAAACCGAGGGTTATTTGATTCTGAATACTTTGTAGTTAGTCAATTAGATCTTAGAGTTAAAAAAATGAGTCGTTTATAGATTTTTGTATACTCACTTTTACAATAACAAAGTACTTTGGACTTTGTTGTATAGTTTTGTATTGTACGTAGTTCATATCTTAGAATAGATCCATTTTGTTTTCTTTTGGAGTCGATATGTACTAAAGTATGCAAATAAAGTATTGCATGTTGAAGTGAGATGTTGTTTTTGTGCAACAGAAGTCTTTTTTTTGTTTCTGTTTTCCTCAGTGTATACAAACACAAAATTGAAAACCACAACAGTCAAATTGCCCATCAAGGTGACTGGGAAAAAAGTAGGAAGAGAAATACAATTTCTCTTATCAGTTGCCGGACTTTAGTTTCCCCGTGTGAGGAGGACCTTAGAGCCCTTTTGGACTACCATTGCTCGACACAATCGACGAGTTGCGACGTTTTCTGGCACTAATAAATTTTTATCATCGTTTCATGAAAAACGCTGCCTCTACGCAAGCATGTCATGTTTACATGATCTAGTTAAAGGCAAGCGAAAACGGGATAAAACAAAAATAGACTGGTCCGGGGAAGCAAAATCTGCATTCGCATCATGCAAGGAAATGATTTCCAATGCTGTTCTATTGGCTCATCCTATTCCAAATGCGCAACTTCTTCTAGTTGTCGACGCATCTGATTTCGCGTTTGGCGGAGTTTTGAGTCAAGCAATTAATGATCAAACTCAGCCATTAGGTTTCTTCTGGTGTAAGCTAACTTCAGCTGAACGCAGGTACAGTGCTTACGATCGAGAATTGTTCGCGATATATTCAGCAATTAAATATTGCCGCTGTGGTGGTCGAGTGGTCATAATGATGGACTCGCATCGCGGGGACCCGGGTTCGAGCCCCACCGTCACCACAGTGGTGGTCGGCTGAAGTTGGTTTTCTGCGGTTCCCAACTTCGAGGCGCAAATGCGAGCCGATCTCCCCGTTAAAAAGTCTCGCCACAGAGAGCAACAGTCCTACAAACAGTACAAATATTCAGTCACTACACATCACTCACTTCACTTCTGAGATATAGATGGCAGCACTGAAAAATCATACACAACACTAGATACGCACTCAGACTGTTAGGTACACGCACTTACACTTCCGGCACAACTCACTAGGTAGTAAATTGCCTATGGCAATAGACCTGAGTTGTGCTCGGTTTGAAAAAGAAAAAAAAATTAAATATTTTCGACATATCCTAGAACGATCTGACTTCGAAATCCTCACAAACCATTGACCTATGCATTTTCCCAAAAAAGTGAAAAATGTTCACCTACACAGATTCGTCATTTAGAAAATTCATTAGTCAATTTTCAACACGTATCAAGCACACTTCAGGCGATCGAAATGCAGTAGCCGATGCATTTTCAAGAATATCGGAAATTGAAATGCCTCCTAGTATCAATTTCGCCGAGATGGCTCGCGCTCAGGATGAGGAAGAATTGTGATTACATCGTGAAACGGGCTCAAGTCTCGAGTTGAAACTAATGACTTTCGGTTCTCCCGAAGTCACTCTACAGTGTGATATTTCCGTTGGTTCAATTAAACCTTACGTACCGTCAACGTTTCGCCGCGCTATTTTTGATGCAGTGCACAACCTCTCCTGGTGCCAAAGCTACTACTACTACTACTTAACCGTACATGCACCTCGTACACATTCCTCTGCGGAACTTCTAACGAATCAGTACACGCCGAAATGTGTGTTCTGAGTGTATATATGGTCCTAACGCATTCAAGCTGTCAGAGCTTTGCTTGTTTCGTGTTCTTGCTACTGCAGCCCCCATTTGTCTTCCGTATTTTGAACTGAGGCAAAATTTTATTCTAATGTTCTACCACACACCACAAAGTTTTCAAGTTTATATCAAGAGTGGAGTGGAAGGGTAGATCAACTTTTACAAGGATGACGTCACTCTCCACTACCATACGAAGGTTTTAACAACTGGTTGTTGCGAAGATATATTTTGGAAAGAGTGAAAATTCAACTGCCCCTGCGGGGAATCGAACCAACGCCCTAGACCACTAGACTACAGAAGCACCGAATCTCAATCTTTCCTTAGAGCTTGTGAAAGGGACCGCACATGGACGGCCGGACCAGACTCAGGCCAAGCTCACGCTGCCAAAATATATCTTCGCAACAGCCAGTTGTTAAAACCTTCGTGTGGTAGCGGAGAGTGACGTCACCCTTGTATAAGTCGCCATCCGGTGGCAGCGTCAGCAGTTGTGAGCTTGGCCTGAGTCTGGTCCGGCCGTCCATGCACGGTCCCTTTCAGTGTACACGAGCTCCAAGGAAAGATTGAGGGATTCGGTGCCTCTGTAGTCTAGTGGTCTAGGGCGTTCACCCGGAAAGTGAAAGGATGTGGATTCGATTTCCCGCAGGGGTAGTTGAATTTTCTCTCTTTCCAAAATATACCTTCGCAACAGCCAGTTGTTAAAACCTTCGTAGATCAACTTTGCCCAAGAATAAAATGCATTAGGAGTTTTTCTATTTTTCGTGTATTTGCCTTGTTCGTTGAGGTGACTTCTTAATATATCAAGAGTTTGAGTCACCTAATGTAACGATAGTAATGGGTAGGACTTACCATTGCCAAAGCTACTGCTGAAATGGTTCGCAGACGATTCACTTGGAAATTTTTAGACAGGGACTGCAAAGAGTGGTACAAAACTTGCATCCCTTGCCAGCGATCCAAAGTTGGTCGTCACACACATTCTCCTGTTGGTGCATTCAAATTAATTTCCACAAGGTTCTCGCATGTACATATTGACATCGTGGGCCCACTTCCACCAACTTGGTCCAAGTAAAGGAAATCGCGCTACGCAGTGACTTGCAGTGACCGATTCACCAGATGGCCGGAAGCTATTCCTGTTCCCGATCAGACTGCTGAAACTGTGGCATTTGCTTTCCTCTCGAATTGGATGTCCCGTTTTGGCGTTCCAGAACGCATTACTACGGAGAGGGGTTCTCAGTTTGAATCTGAACTCTTCCGATCCCTTGCAAAGTTGCTAGTGTAGACAGGGTGCGTACTACCGCTTAAAACCCACAAAGCAATGGAGCCATCGAGAGATTTCACAGGTACATCAAAGCTGCCATCATGTGTCACGCCACTGAAACATGGGTTGACGTTCTTCCTATCATTCTACTCGCGAATACGCTCAAGTTTCAAACCTGATTTTGGACGTGGTCTACGGAACATCTCTGAGGTTACCTGGAGACTTCTTCAAAGATTCCGGTAAGCACATCTCAAAATCTGATTATGTCACGAACTTGCGTATGCCTATGTCAAAGCTTCGTCCTTCGATTTTGTCCAATCATTCCTCAAAAAGTATTTTTGTGCATAAGGACCTGGGGAAATCCACACACGCTTTTGTGAGGGTTACAGTAGCCTTACCAAGGACCTTATGAAGTTTTGAACAGGACTGATACATTTTTTGCTTTGCGTATCAATAATGAATCTAAGTGTATTTCTATTGATCGTTTGAAACCTGCATTTTTGTTTAATTACCTCGAATGCACAGAATCTAATGTTAGCAAATCATCTCTATGTAATGCTCCAGCCTCACCACAGGGCTTAGTCATGAGGTCCGGACGGAAAGTTCATTTTGTAACACCTTATCAAGCTTGACGTTCTTCGGACTCGTGGTGGAGTACTGTGGCGGTGCTGTCGGCAAAGAGTGCGTAGGTGTTTGCATTCCAATATCATAAATCTGTCAACACATCGTTTTCTTGAGCGCGCCTTTTCTTCATCTCTCTTTCGCTGTTTTGAGAAAGAAGGCTTTCGTTTCTTGCAGAGTGAAGATGTCATTTTCTATGTGTCAGTGTAGGCTTGTTATCTTTTTATGTGTAACGTACCGGTTCTTCAAATTAATAAACTTTTATATTTATCCGTTCTCTGGAATTTAAGTATATTCCGTGAGTTAGATTTACGCTATCCATGGTCAAGTCACAACTTGAATCGAAGTGTCAGCACATCACTTCCTACACTAGTGATACATCTACATATATCACCACGACGCCTACGTTGTTCCAAAGAAAACATATTGAACGAATCAAGTCTCTCTTCATAGCCTTCCGTACCCACCAGTGCTCTAGTGCTCCTCTTTCCACCCCTTCAACCAAGTTTATATCCTTCTATAGATAGGATCTCCAAAACCGTACGGCGTACCCTAGGCCAGGACCAACTAAGCCTCGAAAAAGTGGAAGAATGACGCTTTGAGGACGCGAAGAGATCTGTTTAGGCATCAAACCGAGCATTCTATTTGCTTTTCTGACCGCCACGGAATAATGTTCAGAAAGCTTCAGCCGCTCGTCAATGAGAATTCCCAAATCGGTGAGCCTAGTTGCATCCGGGATAGTTTCCCTATTTAGCTCGTCGAACCAAAATGAGCGCGACCATACACTTATCAACGCTGAAGGTCATGCTCAGCACGCTGCAATCCTATTCAAATTTGCCTGGAGCAGCTCCTTATCGCTTGGATTCCCGACTACGCCCATTAATTTAACGACATCCACAAATTTGCTAACAATTCCATCAATTACCTAATCGAGTTTATCAATAAAAATTGAAAAGAGTATGGGTTCAAAGACACTCCCAATGCCATGTAAAAACGTTTCAGGAGTTTACCGTGTTGGATCCGATCGAAAGAGTTTTGGAAATACAGATAGACCAAGTATACGTTTTTGGCCTTTGCCCAAAACCCTAGTCACATGATCATATCCTTGCAAAGGAGGTTGGTCTCTTTCTCCCTCTCTCCAATCCCGTGGGACGATACCCTGAGCCACACTACTTCCGTAGATCAGTGCAATTTGTAGAAACATCTCATTAGCGACCAGACAAGCTGTTTTCCCACAACATAAACAACGCGTAAGGGCCGTCCATATATGAACACATACAATACATTCCTGCATGTAAAAATTCGTTAGAAACTTCTCAGAGGAATATGTACGAGATGCATTGTATACTGATTAGGGGTATATATTCGAGAAAAAAAAAATAAATAAAAAACTGAGACATTTGTCTTATGACTTCGTGTTCAATCACCGTATATCTCATATTGCAGCCATAAAAAAAGAAAAACACGGAACCCTTCAGATTGTAGTATATGCTGGATTACGTTTGTCGATTCTTTTAGCATGTGTCGTGCAATTACATTCACAAAAAATACAAGTAATATAAAACACAAACTGTTCAGAACCACTATTGGCGGTTAATGACTAATTACTGCGAAGGTTTCAACAGCTGCTGATGAATTCAGGAAAGAAATAAAATTCACTTGCCCTTGCGGGAAATCGAACCCACGCCTTTTTACTTATCGGATGACGCGCTAGACCACTACTTTACAAGGGCAACGAATCTCAATCTTTCCTTGATTTGTTTTACGTCCTTTTGTACCAACCTAGGGCTTTAGGAAGAGAAAAAAACAAAACAAAAACAAAGTACAAAGTTCGTGTATTATATATTGTTAGTTTTTAGAGTGAGAAATCAATCTTTCCTTAGAACTCATGCACACTGAGCGGGACTGTACAGATATAGACTGCGGTCAGATATAGCTCACGGTTGCTGACATTGGCCCACTTATTCAAGGATATTATATCACTCTTCTCCGCTATCCATAGAAAGGTTTCAACAGCTGCAATTGTGAGCTTTGGTCCGAGTTAGGTGTGACCGTCCATGCACGATCCCGTTCAGCACACACACGAGCTCTAAAGGCACGTATACATTATCGAGCAGAACGTGTAAGGTGAGACTCCCTGAAGCGGCGTCTCCGCGCGGACTTCCTTTATGCTAGTTTTTTTCCATTTGTGTACGTCGAAAATAACCGATTTCAGATGTCCAGTTCGAAAACGGCTTAAAAAGGTTTATTGTACACATGTTACTGTAGCAAATTACTGTAGCAACCTGTTTGCAAGCTGCTTCGCTTGCTATTGTATATGTACCTTCAGGAAAGACTGATATTCATTTCCCTGGTAGGTGGTCATTCAAGTATTACGTCAGCATCGAGGGGGGCGGGAGGGGGGTTCGGATTTGCTCACTTTTGATGACAAGGGGGAGGGGGGTTTGAAGGTTGCTTACGTCATCAATCACCCCTTTTTGAACATATGAAATATTCTAAGCTGCTGACGAAATTTTGCTGACAGAGGGGGAGGGGGGGGTCAGTGTTTTGCTGACTTTTGCTGACAAGGGGGGTGGGGTCAAAAATGGCCGAAAAACTGCTTACGTAATACTTGAATGGCCCCTAGCGTATTGGTATAGCACGCTGATCCGAAAATTGAGAGGATGGGGGTTCGATTCGCCGCACACATAAGGGCAGTTTAATTTTATCTCTTTCCTAAATTCATCTTCGCATCAGCCATCCGTTGAAACCTTTGTATGGATAGCGGAGAGTGGCATTATTCCTGGATAATGATTAATTACCCTTCAAATTAAAAATTGCATCGATACTGTATACATAGACATAGACGTACGCAGAATTTTCCCGAGGAGGGTTTTCAGATTTTTTTCCTCCTGAGGGGGGGTTTTAAAGGTCCGTCCCACGAGAGTTTGCTAGGGGACGCTGGGTAAGACAATTAAAGTTAAAGATAATAAAAGTCTTTGTCAGGGTCCGCGGTCGTCTCGGGGAAGCAATAATTTTTATGGCTTTCAATACAAAGGCAGAGGAACGAGCGTCTTTTTTTGTGAATGACCGAACAAGTACGGATTACTTCACACCGGCTGTGGTTTTTGCGGTTTATGTCCAAAAAAGACTTTTATTATCTTTAGACTTTTATTAACTTTAATTATCTTACCCAGCGTCCCCTAGCAAACTCTCATGGGACGGACCTTTTACTTTTTTTTCTGTAAAATAACACTATAATCTTGGCTCAATGGTTAGAACCCCAAAACCTCCCTTTACGTACGCGCCCCAATGACTGTATATACAGGGTGATCAGCGAATAAGCCCTTATTTCAAAATTAAATATCTCTACAACAAAGATCAATAGAATTATGCGGTGAACGGTACGTTTATTAGCAAAACTGTAAGAATGTTGTACAGAAATTTCGAAAATTTAGTTTTTTTTTTAATTTTTTAAAATTAAAAAAAAAAAACCAAAACTGGAGATTTTGGGATTCCGAAAATCCTCATTTGTGTGAAGAGAAACCACTGCATTCGCCTAAAGTTACTGACTGCATGGGCTGCGGTATGCGCCAGAGGCATTATCGGCCCCTTCTTCGTGCGAGAAACGATTACTACTGAACGTTACGTTACAATTTTGGAACAATTTATCAGCACACATGGCGCATACCGCAGCCCATGCAGTAACTTTAGGCGAATGCAGTGGTTTCTCTTCACACAAATGAGGATTTTCGAAACCCCAAAATCTCCAGTTTTTTTTTTCTTTTTTAAATTTTAAAAAATTAAAAAAAACTAAATTTTCGAAATTTCTGTACAACATTCTTACAGTTTTGCTAATAAACGTACCGTTCACCGCATAATTCTATTGATCTTTGTTGTAGAGATATTTAATTTTGAAATAAGGGCTTATTCGCTGATCACCCTGTATATATCTATATATATATATATATATATTATTTTCATTAGAGATAATGAACTCAAGATTGAAGAAACGTCGACCGCATTATGATTTCGCTCATTTTCAATATGCAAATGAGAGATCTTTTTCCTATTATTCCTTTGAATCGTTGGCGTCAAAATACCCAACAAATCCTTTTTTGTCGCACAGACTGTTATTAAAGACTCGAAGATTGTCTCTTCGTATTTGGGCACGATGGTGGCTGCGAAATAGGCCATTCCCGTCACACACCTGTCAGATATTTTATCCAATTCTGTCAGAGTCATAATAAATCGCCGTTTTATGTATTCTATTTTCTGCAGCTCACGTTTCTCGCTTTTTATTGTTCGTTTCGCGGCCAGAGACAGAAAGAACGATGTCGACCGCCCCTGTTTTTGATGTGTGTCTGGAAAGATAGGCTTGCGCATGATTGAGAGCTTATCACAGTCGAGAATGAGTAATTGATGTAATGAACACGAGACGTGATGTTTAAATTCGTGTTGGAGCGATCCCTCATTAAGTATACCATGATTATTGCTATCAAAAATTGGAAGGTCCATCTCAATCGATTAGATGGACGGCTTTTACTAGCTCAAGGGGGACAGCAAAAAAAAGTTAGAATTATCCAATTCATAAATATAGGACAATCATACTTTCACAAAAAATCGAAAACTATTAATTATTGATAAAAATGTATTGAATGTCATCACTTACTCTGCCAGTTTTCTCGTTGTAGCAGTTTGTTGTTCGTATAAAATGTAAAATGATCACGGAAACTAAAAGTACGTATTAGCAATTTCCATTCGTTTTCTTCTGGACGCTCTTGTAAACATTGCACAAAATCTTCAAGTTTATTCGTTGCTTTCTTAGATATGTTTTCGTTCCCTTCGTCATAATATTCGATGTGACTTTATTCTCTACTTCTCACCCATGTCGTGTGTCAGCCACAATTCTTTTTTCAAATGTTGGAACCTCGTTTGGACGTGGTGAAAAATGCTATTAAGCTACTTTTCTTATATTCCAAAATAAACTAACGAACGATAACTCTAGAGAGGTACGAATCTCCAACATTCTCTTTACTAGATGTAGGCTACTTATTTCAGCACTTTACCTTTTAAAGATTACAATAAACAAAAGCTTTCATATTTCCCGAGGAAAGCAGCATTTTCCATTTGCAAGAATTGGCAGATGCTAATAAGACCATCCAAAGAACACGGAACAAGGAACCACAAAAAGGTAGTGTGGGATAGTAGGGGATATGGTCGAAGTGTTTAAAATTTTCAACGGGATAGATAGGATGGACCATGAGCTACTCACACACCGTTAATCGACTGCTTTGACAAGGGGACACCAGTATCGGCGAGAGAGCAACAGGCCTACAACGGTATAATTATTCATTCGTTACACTTCAGTCACTATGAGTTGAGAAAAAACTCATAGTTTAAAGAAATTGATTGGAGATGGCAGTGTGGCGTCGCCGCCGACGTGTGGGAAAAGAAAGCCACTTCCTCAGAGCGAGGATTGATGTACGCGCTCAAAGCGCCATCAGGTGATTATTCTAGTTATTGCGCAGTTCGTTTCTCGTGATGTATATAGGATGTTGTGTGAAATAAAGTCCGTCCCTTGTGTAAGATATGTCTCTGTAACTACACGCAACCGATGCATCTCATAATTCCCGATAGCAGCACTACACATAACAAGCATTACACAGAAACAAACTTTAAGGAAGGTTCACTATACGTACACACGCATTCCAACATGTACCAATTCGTTAGAAGTTCCGGAGAGGAATATGGACGAGGTGCGTGTCTGGTTTAGTAGTAGTAGTATCGATTGGTAAGGGAAAATTCTAGGTTATGGTGTCGCAGGGAATTTTTTTCTAATAGGGTTGTGAATAAATGAAATAGCTTACCTCCGGGGATCGTGAATTCCAACACAATTGACACGTTTACAAAGAAATTCGATGTTTATAATGAGATGAAGCGAGAAGCTATCCTCACACTTAGATTTAAGCCAACCATAATCTTTTTATGGGCAGTGTTTTATTATACAGGGTGCATAGGTAACAGGGCGTATGGCATTTTATTGTTGAACCGGTCATCCTAGAGGCGTACTCCCAATTATAAAAAGTTTTCAAATAACGTGTAGTACTGAGACATGTCATTCATGTTGCAAGAAGTTGCATAGTTATTAAAATAGATGAATTAACTTTTTATACAGTCCCCGTTTGCCCAAAAACCCGGTAAGAAAATTGTTGCCCCGTTTCTTTCGACGCCAATTAAAAAAAATTTCGCGTTTCTAAGTGCAAAATTCACTGAGATATTCAAATTCGAAAAGCGGAGGAAAATTGGGGAAAAAAAAGCATTACAAAAAATGCGGGTAAAATGGTTCTCCGTTTCGCACTTAGAAACGTGGAATTTGTTTAGTTGGCATCGAGAGGAAACAGGGCAACAACTTTCTAATTGGGTTTTCGAACACACGGGGACTGTACGAAAAGTTTATTTTTTCATTTCAATAACTGTACAACCTCTTGCAACATAAATGACATATCTGAGTACTACCCGTTATTAGGATACTTTTCTAATTGAAGTTATGCCTCTAGGACCAAGGGTTCGCCGGTAAAATGCCACCCCCCCCCCCCATGTTTCCTATATGCTCCCAGTATATTATTAATTATTAGTTTTTTCTTTCGTAATGTATGGTTTTATATTGGGTTGCTGTATTTTGGTTATATTTCAGATCTTTTTTTTTCAACCACCTCGTCGGGCGATTTCGCTGCTGTGGCATTTGTATTTGTATATTCGTATTGGAAATCACGCGAGGAATTTATTATAAAAACTTTTTGAATCGCTAAATCAGACAAAACGGAGGCTAAAAATCGTTTTCGTGATCGCCACCATCGATTCATCTATATACGACCAATAGATACAGAATGATGGACACCCATTCATTGAGCAACAATATTATCGATAGTTCCCCGTTTTGTTGGTTTCGAAGAAAGCGTGTCACCATCGATTCCGAGGGAGCAAAAAAAAAGGTCTCTTACGAATCGACCACTTCTCGTGGCGATACACGACGACGCATTACAGACTCCGGTTGTTGGCACAAGATAACACAGTAACACATTATAAGTTGATCTGTGGTTATTGATTGCACGTGAATACGATTTATGAGCTGGGGGCACGCTAATGCTCGATTCGGCGAAAGAAGCGTCGTACGTTCACCTCCTACTGTCAACAAACACGGACGGTATACTTATTATTGCAGGCGAATTGCCAATGAGATGTCTCGCGTCATTTCGGATTATGTATGCTTTCCTAATCTGTGTTTGTACGCAAATGGGTCGTTCTCAATACTTTCACGTAAGTAGGTCGGTCGGAATGAATACGAAACAAAATAAAATATTTGCAAAAATAATAATAAATAAATCATCGGCTGAGTAAGAGGAGACGCGAAAGGGGAACAGAAATCAATGATCGATTTTGACGCTGTTCGTTTGTTGTACACTTTGACATGCATGTATTTCTTGTCTAGTTTTCTCAAAGGCAGGCCAAAATAAGTGAGGTTTTTTGAATTATAATGTACAGACTTGGCTGAACATGCAAATAGTCACTCGCGCGACTACTGCGAAACTTCGGCTAACGAACACCTCAGCTTACAAATTTTTTGGCTAAGGAAGATTTTCTCCCCGCTTTTTATCAATCAGTCTCGGTTAGGGGCCGTTCAAGTATTACGTGATCATCGATGAGGGGGGGGGGGTCCGATTTGCTTACTTTTGATGACAAGGGGAGGGGGGGTTTGGAAGATGCTTATGTCATCAACCACCGTTTATGAAAATATGAAATATTTTTAATGGCATCTTACTCGGTGCGCCAAAAACGAGTAGTTTGTGGACACTTGAAGTAACATCCCCCCCCCCGTTCATAAGTGCCCTACAGAGCCACTTCAGTGATCTCTAAATGTTTCGCGGATCCAAGTGCTCTGGAACTGTGCCACGCATCACTCAAATAATCCGTAATTATATGCCGCGGATCACTTAAATAATATAAGAATGTGACGCGGGTAACTTGAGTGATGTAAAACCGCACTGGGGGGCCACTTAAGGGCTCTAAATCTACGTCACATATCACTCAAGAGATCTCTAAATGTGTCACGGATCGCTTAAGTGTTCTGGAACTGTGTCCCAGGTCATTTAAGTGATCTGAAAATGTGCCACGGGCCACTTAAATGCTCTGGAATTATACCACGCAACACTTAAGCGATCTGTAAATGTGCCGCTTAGTTCATTTTTACGAAATTAGGTTTGAGGAAGGCAGACCTCATCAGATAACCCCCACAGGGCCATATTTGATTCGCGGGCGAAAGGCCTTTATGCGATTTATCATTATATGGCTTTGAGTGTGGGCCGCAATGAATTTATTAAAGATATAAATTTTGAGTTCACTTCAAGTATTTTTGCCGCTGTGGTGGTCGAGTGGTCATAGTGACGGACTCGCATCGCGGGGACCCGGGTTCGAGGCCCACCGTCGCCACAGTGGTGGTCGGTTGAAGTTGGATTTCTGTGGTTCCCAACTTCGAGGCGCAAATGCGTGCCGATCTCCCCGTTAAAAAGTCTCGCCACAGAGAGCAACAGTCCTACAAACAGTACAAATATTCAGTCACGACACATCACTCACTTCACTTCTGAGATATAGATGGCAGCACTGAAAAATCATACACAACACTAGATACGCACTCAGACTGTTAGGCACAACTCACTAGGTAGAAAATTGCCTATGGCGATAGACCTGAGTTGTGTGCTCGGTAAAAAAAAAAAAGGCTTCAAATAACATTGAAATTAGCGGAAATTGTGATTATAATACCATATAAAGGTATTTTCTTTCGAAATTTCAAATTTAAATATAATTAAATATAATAAAAAAATTAAATATAACAAATATTTTTTTGCATTAAAAAAATAAATTTTTGATTGTGGGAAGGGGGCACGAGCCCTGCCCACCCCTGTGTACGTCTCTGATCCCACCAATATGCGTCAGGATGCAGAGGGGGCAGAACTGACAAGCGGGGGGGGGGGTCAGAGTTTTGCTGGCTTTTGCTGACAAGGGGGGAGGGGGGGTCAAAAATGGCTAAAAATTTTCTTACGTAATACTTGAACGGCCCCTTAACACTCACGAGGAGCCATGTTCGAATCCTGCTGACGACGTCGTCAGTGGTCGGCTCAAGTTGTTTTTCTGTGGTTTTCCAACTTCAAGCTACGAGTGCGAACTGATCCCTTTTTATAATAAGGGCAATAAGAAAGATTTTTGAGAAATTATGATAGAGCTGTGGAGGGCCTAGACCTTGCAGCCATTACATAATCTTTTTCTAGAAATTAGTGCTCGACAATTTTTTTTTGTATCCGCAGTTATCAGAAGCCACTAGGAGTATTTCTGGATTTAGGACCTTGTGTTGAACATGTTTCGGTGGGGGACGAGTTTTTTTTTCTAGTGATCATCGTGTCGTCAGTTTTCTGTGTAACTTTTCTTCGGGTAAAGCTGATAACAGAAGAATGGTTCTTTGTTTTCGAAGAACCAACTTTCATCTCTTGAGAGAATGGTTAGCGGGAATTTCCAAAGACCGGTTGGAATCAGTTGGTGCGGTACGTCAATGGGAAGAATTTAGGGTAGGGCAAACCTTTGTTTTGCATGACGTCATATCCTTTATTCGTAAAAAGCGCGTTCTCATATGTCGCGAGTGCGTATAATTCCTGTCTTGAAAAGAAAACACCATTTGGAGCGTATAAAAGTGGAACAGGTAACCTGTCAACTTTTACTCAAAAAGAAGGGCATTGAAAAGGGTGATTAGGGAAAGTAGAAAAGGAAGTTGAATCTCTTTCTCTCCAGGTTGGCACATAACATTGGTACTGAAACAAAATCATTTTTAAACTATGCCAAAAATGGACGTAAGGGGACATTTGTCTCTCTCTCTCGATAAAGTATCTAAGATAGAGAGCAATGCAGGCATGTGTGTGTGGTGCTCTGAATTACTTTTTCGCGTCGATTTTTAATAGGAACGTGATATCTAAAGTATGGGTGTGTCATGGGGTGATAAAGTCCTTAACGATATTCAAGTGGAAGATGTGGAAGTCCTAAAACTTCTAAAAAATATATGTGCAAGCAAAGCACGAGGACCAGATGATATTTATCTTATGGTCCTTCGGGAATGTGCTAATGAACTGTTGGGGCCAGTTTCACAGATTTACAGAAGTAGAGTTGCTGCGGGTATCGTTTCAGGAAAATGTGGTTCCGATATTTAAAAAGTTTCGTTTTTCAGTACATACACCGAAATGAATAATCTGGACATTCTGGGAGCTTGATTTCTCCATCTGCCTGTGCAGGAGAAAGAAAGAAATGAGTTGACTACATCTCCTAGGAATAGGAACTCGACTGGGTTGGTTAGGCACATAGGTTAAAATAAAAATATCTTTGTTTTTCGGTAGGTTGCTATTTGTTATTATAATATTTTGGAGTAGTTTTTTCTTGGTGTTTTATAAAACTCATCTTATCAATTTTAAATATGACTGGGCAAATGACTTTCCATAGAAACCAATAGTAAATCGCATTTTGGCTACCGGGTGTGATTCCCGAACGAAGTATCTTCTATAGCCAAGGTGTCGGTGCAACGATTTTCTGTTATTTTAAGCAAATGAATAAAAAGAAGGTTTATACGCAATATGGACAGTTTGAACACGAGCCATGAAACCAAAAAGGAAACAATTCTCAGCTGTACACTGAACGCCATTTAATAGCCATTGATCGAAAAAGTTATTTTATTGTGAAATTCAATTCGTTTGGCAAAAGTGGAACTGAGAGAAAGAAAACAGAAATGAACATTTTTGTGCGTATGTAATGTTAAAATTCATGTTGTTCTTTGGATTTCAAATCCCGAGTCAAATCAGCACGAGTTCTTGATGGTTTTTGCCAGCGTAATTCTTGTTCGACGCTCGGTCTAACGTTAATGCTCTAGTGAATGGGTTTTCATCATCGTTAAGGTAGTATTACACGGCACCTATGCTCCTATCACTCTGGTGCGTTAACCTCATCCTAGAAAAGACGAGTCCCAAAGTGGAACAGCAAGGTCCAAGGCAAGCGTCCAGCGTTTTACTCAAAAACTGCCGGACGGCGTAGCAGTTGGAGGAAAACTGTCGCAACGCCGGCCCTATGCACCAGACGTGCTGGAATGTCAAACACGCGAAACTACAGCCCACAATGAAGGCTATGGGTAAGGCACAAATCATAGTCAAAGTTCTGTAGCAGCAGTTTTTGGAGCAGCTGAACAAATAGCGGGCGTTCCTCCAAACGCATTGGTCCGAGTAGGTGCCTTCGGGTTCGGCTATAACGTCGTCGAATTCGACCTGCAATTAAAATAAGAGAAATTTAGAGATACATTTTTGTTCTTTACTGGAGAAATGAAATTAAGAAGGTGCTTCAAAAGGATACGATAAAGTCCTCCAACCACGAGATGAGACTGGGTCACGTCAGGTCACGTCACCTCGGGTGATTTTATTTAATTATTTTTGTTAAAACGATAGGACATCGAGAACGTCTCGTCAGCGACTGAGCTTTGGCATGTCCTAGAAAAGAATTGAATCATCCGACGCAACAAGACGTGCTGTTGCAAAGTCTCATCTCGAGGTTGGAGGACTACAGTTGAAGTTAAAAAGAACATTCATTGGAAATTGAAACGTTGCATCGCGTTTAGCAAGAAATTAGAATCGGTTCGTTGCAAATTCAGGCTTTTTTTCTATTCTAAGCATAATTAGAAGAAGAAAAAAGAAACAGCAGCCAATTATCTAAGCTGTGATAAAGAGAAAAAAATGAAGTGCCTAATTCAGGAATGAAAACTACTACTAACACTGAGATAGGCAGTTGCGGCAACATTAGGCGGAGAGATCAGGAAGACCGGTGGCGGGCAAAGCTTTTTCGGCAGGCCGCTTTTATTTGGGAAAACCTCCACCAGCTGCAAGTCTGCCCTGAGTTGCTGCAAAAACAAAATTGCGGTCGAGGGTAATAGGAAGATAATATATAATTATCTTATATTTCAAATTATAATTATCATGAAACTGAGAAGGAAAAAAAAAGTATTAAAATTATCGGACGTCGGTTGCAGCAGAAAACAATCGTCTCTTGAGAAATCTCAGCTCTATTTACAGTCAAATTAGAAAGATAAGAATTTCAACATTCGGAGGGCAACGACAAGCAAAAAAATGCTGAATACTGCGCGTTTCCGAGAGATACAACGAACTGCAATTGCATGCGATGTTGGGTCGAGACTTTGCTTTCGGAGGACGTTTCATCAGATTAAATTTTCTGTTCGGAAATTATCATCAGAAAGAAGAAACAGAAACATAAAAATTTTTTAATAGGATGTTGCTCGAAAAATTATCACTCAAAATGCATTTTACACTCAGAACATTTGTATGGGAAGGTTTGTTATACAAAGGGCACTAGAAACGTTTTGCGACTCGAGATAAAAGGTGGACCGAGAACGATTTGTGAGCATCTGCGAGCAGTTGTTTGTCAGTAAAATTCCTTCAAAAGGCGAAATTGGCAAAGTTGCCATGATATGGGCGAGTGTTATCGATTCAGTACAAAAGATTGATGTTATTTATGTCTATTTCCAAAAGGCATTTGTCGAAGTGGAGAGATTGTTATTACTGAGGAAGCTAGCTGGCATGGGTGTTCCTGATAAGATTGAAAGGATAATTCAAGTACTGCTATCAGAGAGGGTTCATCAGGTTCGCGTAGCGAGCGTCATATCTAAAGAATGCCAGGTGCCAAGCGGAGTCATCCAGCGATCGGTTTTAGGCCCGATATTATTTACTTTGTACACTTACGATATCTTTCAGGCTGATCACCCATCCCTCTGAAATTACTCTATTGCAGTAGTTGTGTAGACGCACCTATCCTGAATATTATCAACTAAATAATGAAACGTTACAGAAATTAGATACGTGCGTGGATTTAGGTGTTGCAAATGCACCACACATCCTGAATTTTACTGAAAATTATCATATGGCACAGCATGTAAAGCTAATAGAATTTCATACATGTTATGTACGAGTGTACGTTTTCCCAACTGTGCAGTCCTGTTCACAAGTATGGAGCCCTTACAAAATTTAGGACATAAAGCTGCACGACCCGCGAGACAAATATGGTTCTCGGAGTCATCAGATGTGGCTCGTGACCTCAAGTCTACACTTGTGAAAATGAACTAAGCGACACGTTTCCAGATCACTTGAGTGACCAGCTGTATACTTACAGAAATCACTTGAGTGACCAGCTGTATACTTACAGAAATCACTTGAGTGACCAGCTGTATACTTACAGAAATCACTTGAGTGACCAGCTGTATACTTACAGAAATCACTTGAGTGACCAGCTGTATACTTACAGAAATCACTTGAGTGACCAGCTGTATACTTACAGAAATCACTTGAGTGACCAGCTGTATACTTACAGAAATCACTTGAGTGACCAGCTGTATACTTACAGAAATCACTTGAGTGACCTGCGACACAGTTTCAGAGCAATTGAGTGACCCGTGGTACAGTTACACATCATTAAAGTTACCCACGGCACAGTTAAAGATCTCTCTAGCGGCCCATTGTTCAAAATTCCACATAACTTAAGTTACCCGCGGGACAGTTATGTCTAATGCTTTATCTAATAAAAATATTTTGTGGTTAATATTGTTCCGGATAATTTTTGACAAGACTTGGAGATTGCAAAACAAGAAGTGGTTCGACGGACAAACACAGATTTATTTACAGAACAACAATTTACACGTATTTACAAGCTAATCAGAGAACTGACAACTTTCTCGTAAAGTGCAATCACAACTGACTTATTCATCGAGACTCTTCCTAATCTGGAATCTGGCATCTAACATCAAATCTCACAACTCCCTACTATTTATAGGTCTGTCGAAACTTCGAGAAAAGGAACATTCTACAAAATTGTACTTTACAGTTTCGAAGTTGGCGGCGCCACCGTACGGAGATGCGGAACCACTGTCTGGAGAGGCGGGACCTTCTAGAAGCTTCTGTCCAACCCTCCACCAGTTCTTCGCCAATCGTATGCCTTCGTGCAATACCGAAACCGGTATCAACAGATTTTGATATTTCTGAGAGCCATCGAACAAATCGCGCCTTCTATCGTCTATAGATCCTAACAATATACATTTACAGTTGTGTCGTGTGAATCGTAATATTCAATTAAGCGGAAAAAGTTAACACTCTATTAAGTGGAGGGAACCTTAATATTGTCCTCATGTGAGAAATTTTGGTTGCAGAGGGTTTAAACCGTTACCCCTAATTAAGCGGGGCAGATTGTATTTGAAAATGATTCTATTTCATTCGATCTTTGATTGCGCGAAGAAAAATCGGGACAAACAGACGTCCTGAAAGCTTTTTCCGAACAGTGAATTTAATTGCGAAAAACCGGGACACCTGGTCATCCTAACCCTTGGTATAAATAATTTCAGAGCGAAATTTTTTCGACCGGAGAAAACTTTCTCCAAAGAAGAAGTATTTGATCAGTCACCGAAAATAGACGCTGTGTGGTCATTAGTGACGGACTCGCATCTCGAGGAACCGAGATTGAACCCTACCGTCGGCAAAATGATGGTCAACTGAAGCTCATTTTCCAAGGTTCCCAACTTCGAGGACAGAATGTCAGCTGATCTCCACGTTAAATGTCTCGACCCCAAAGAGTAACTGGCCTAAAACGGTACAAAAATTCAATCGTTGCACTTCACTCCATCAGAACTTGAAGTGTAGATGGGAGTAACAAAAAAATTCACGCGCAGCACTAGACCAGCACTCGGACTATTAGGTACATAAGTACATTTCCGGCACAACTCATTCGGTAGTAAATTGCCCGTGGCGATAGACCGGAGTTGCATTCGGTTTAAAAGAAAGAAAGTGATCGAAAATGCCATTCATCATTGATATAGGGTGGATATTCACATCTCTCAATAGACACTCACCATGTCGTGTCAGACACGGCAAACATTCTTCAACACAAAAATGTCTGTCTGCGCCGGCGCAACCACGGTACAATGGATATGAATATGTTTGTTGGTTTTATGATAAACAATGTTTGCCGTGTCTGTCACGACGCGGCGAGTGTCCGTAGATGTGAATTCACTCATAAACGTACGGCAGACATTTACTGCTGGTAGATAGAAGGGAATACTAACACATCTTAATTTTCTTTAATTTTTTTTTCAGTCACCTCACTGTTTGATTTGCCTGTTGTGGCTTCATAATTTGTATTTGATAAGTTGCATTTTTTAATTATTTGCATTTGTACGGGGTTAGCGAAAAATAAGTTCCTCACTGCAGAGATCACTATATTGCGTTCTACTGCGCTCCAAATGAGAGTAAATTCGTATTGCAGGTAATACAAATAATGGGCTTGTCATTCGTGAAATAAAAATAGTACAAAAATCAGTCAATAGGGGCGCTGGAGAGCACATATACATGTAAATACAGTATAACCTCGATTATCCATACACGGATTAACCGGGAAGCGGATCAATCGTGTACGAAAATTTCAATTTCATGTTCAGCTCTTCTCTATCCGTGTTGTTGTTGTTGGTTTTGTTTTCATTGGTTGAAAAAGATTTCATTATGGAAACAAACATTTCCATTTGAAAGAACTGGATGTTTTCATTATTTTACAGAATCGCTCCCCCTTTCCACTGTTGTCAGAGCTGAGCTTCCATGTCAACGCGTTGAGACAGCACACAGTCCCCACATGTACACATGAGAACAGGAAATTGCACTGGATATCCTGTGATGATGATGAAAAATCCTGGGGTGATCTGTACTTGAAAATTCACAGACAATTACAGGAAATGCCATCAAGTTAGTCGAAATGTTGGTTTTTTTTTTTGCAACTGAAAGGCACAAGACTGATGTAATTTCAGATGCAGACACGTGACAGCATGGCTCATAGGCTGGACCAGCGCTATTTCTTGTTAGTGTCATTCTCGCGCTACATTTTATAACTGTGCAGAATAGCTTACAGGAAAAATATAACCGTGTTTTCTGATTATCCGTGGTGACCTTCCCCAACATTAGCCGGATAACTGATGTTCTACTGCATATCTGCCATCAATGAAACCCAGTATATTACTAGTGTGGCTATCTTTCAATAAGTGCAATTTATTACTGCATTTTTTTTCGCACGGATAATATGAATATATACAGGGGATAGAGTCACTTTAAACTGGTAAAATACATAAATACTTCTTTTTTATCCAATTTTGTTACTTTAAACCATTTCTTTATTCCCAGCTTAAACCGTGTGTTTCGATTATCCGTGTTCGCTTTCCCCGCCATTAGCCATTTAATCGAGGTTCTACCGTATTGGTTACGCTTACACGTATAAATATTTAATATTTAGCACGGTACCCCTCATTCATATAGCACCAATGTTATTTTCAGAAACTGATCAAAGGTTTCTTATCGAGCAAAAACCATCCTCAGTTGAAAAAATGTTTTCCTTTATGACACATCCTGAAAATGGTCTCTCGAAGTGGAAAATAATTTCCCAGGACAGGAGACACATTCACGAATGCCCCCCCCCCCCACCAGGCAACAAAAAAGGTGACTGTAAAAAAATAAGTAAAAAAAATGCCCATAAATCAGTCATCTTCGTTGAATGCACGTGAAATGTCGTGGCACAAAATCATATCATATTCCGGCGTTTTTTTTTGTTTTTTGTCCGTCTCGCTTTCTTTTTCTCCCTTCAAATTTTACTGACAAAGAACTGCTCACAGCTTTAAATCACCTATTAATTATAATTACAGAAAGCTGAGGTTCCCCTGAATAGTAATAAATGGTGATAAAAACTATCTCGGTCTCTATCTCAAGCCATATCTCAAATCTCAGAACTTTTCCCGAAACGCATCGTATTTACGAAGTGAATAAATGAACCAGGAAGCGACAGAAAAGTTCGCAAAGAAAAATATGCAAAGAGACACGTAAGCAAAGCAAAAGTTAATTGCAAAAAAAAAAATAAATGAAACTTTTTTTATTACTCTGAAGGCATTTAAAACCGTGTCCACACGCGCCGCGCTACGTGATTCTGAGTTGCGCAAAAACGGTTTTGGGGAGGTGGCTACGCAAAATCGACCATCAAACTAATAGCCCGCGCTGAGCTACTACACCTCAAAACCGATTTTTTTCGCAAGTTGAAGCTGCGTAGCGCAACGGTTGTGGATCCCGCTTGAAAAAGATCTATTTCTAAAAATCAGGAAGTTGGTTTTTATCTTACTATAAAATTTCAAAACATTCAATGCATTTAACAATTCATCGCGAGAAAATTAGGGATGACTCATCCACTCGCCTCGATTATTGCGAAAATACATATATATGGTATATATACTCGGGCATCTCTTTTTCATAAACGTATCACGTTCATATTTCTGTATTTACCGAAGCGTAATCCATGGATTATGCGTTTATAAAAAAAACCCATCGGAGTTTCTTAGTGCGGGTAAAATTCAGCTGCTGGGATTATCTGCAACGTTATTTTTTTCTGAGAAGTTTGAGTAGAAATGAGTACTTAAAAAATTAATTGTTTACACTATTGAGCGGTACAATCGACAGCCCAATAATTGCACACGTGATTCCTCGTGAAAAACTGATGAGGAAAATTGTTTTCCATTTTTGGATCGGACGAATATGAAGGGAGTTGTAACGTTTGGAAATTTCGTGACGTGTCATTTTTTGTGTAACTGTCAGTTACGCGCCAAATACTCAATGGAAAAAGAAAATTTCCCCACGCAGCGGGTTGCCGCTAATTGAAAATGAACTGACATATTCAACTCCGTTATGGGGGGGGGGGGACAATTTCAGTTATTTTCTTTCACAACTAGCACTTTTTCCTCTTCGTGTAGAGCGATGTTAACCTTGTTAATACGTGTTACCTTCGTCCCACTATACAGGGTGTCCTGTAATTGCTAGCACGGCCTTTATCTCATCAACGTCCGTCGTAGAGGTATTCCAATTTGAAAAATGCTCAACAGGCGTTCAAAAATTACATTGTAGTAGTTTTAAGAATGAAGATACAGTGTGCCACAAAATAAAAAAAATCTAAATTTTCATACGGTTCCACTGTGCTCTAACTTCCAATTAGAAAGTTGTTACCCTGTCTCTCCTGATGTCAACAAAAAAATTTCCATGTTTCCAAGTGCAATATTCACAGAGATATTCGAATTAGAAAAACGGAGTAAATTTGGGAAAGAACAGCGATAAATGCATGTAAAGCGGTTTTTTCGCATTCAGCGCTGTTTTTTCCCAAAAATTACTCCGCAACAACTTTTTAATTCACAGTTAGAGCACAGGGGGAACCGTATAAAAATTTAGATTTTTTTATTTTGTGACACACTATATTTTCATTCTCAAAACTGGTGCAGGGTAATTTTTGAACGCCTGTTGAGAATTTCTTAAATTGGAATTATACCTCTACGACGGAAGGTTGCTAAGATAAAGGCCGTGCTATCACTTACAGGACACCCCGTATAGCGCCCGAGTGGGCAATAGTAAAATTCTGGTCCCAGGATCGTCTTAAGAGCATCATGGGCCCCCCCCAGCCGAATGATTTTTTTGAGGCCCTACCAGGCAAATTTTCGAAAATCTCAACCAGATCACATTTTTGTGAAGCCCCCGAGCCGTGCCCGGGTGGGCCCATGCCTCAAGACGGCACTGCCTGGTCCTCCACTATGAAGGTTACCGTCAAGATTCACGGATTCGAATCCGGGCAAAAACATCAGAAACAAGTTCTTTTCCTACCGAGCCTGGAGCGACTACCGATAGATGGTGTTTTCATTTCCCAACCAATTCCGCTGGTTGGAAATTGCGGCATGGTGATATACGACCGGAGTTTGTGTGCGGTAAAGTAGTAGTAGCCCCACTATATTGGCAAATTTATCACCAGATTTATAAAGTGTTATAGCCAAACGAGATCTATTGGAAAAATTGCTTTCCTAAAATCAATTTTTTTGCTAAAATCTGGGTTTTTTTTTTGTTTTGCTGGTAGTTAACCCGCGGGGAAAGGAACTATCGTAAACTTCTAATTCCGGTCTCTGTCTAGACACGCTGTTCAGCTGTTAAGTCTCGAGAAGTAGACAAGTAGAGAAAACCGGTTTGATTTTTTTTTTGGTTAAGTAAGCCCCATGCGCATGCCCCAGTGGGCGTGGTTCCCTATTATCCAATCAGCATTGATCACTTAATAAATTGTTTTCTGCACTTGACGACTTAAAATTCAGTCAACTACTTGACGCGTGTAAACGGACCTTAAGACTAGGGTTTCTGAAAATTGACAATCGCCCCTTGGGGGTGAAATGATCCAAAACGGTGATAGAAAGGTACAACGTGTAATCCTATGAGTAGGCATGGTCAGGGGAAGGAGAATGATGGGATTTTTTTTTTCTTGAGGTTGAAGAAATGAGAAAAATACGTTTGGAAGATTCTGGATCGACAGAAATCTTAAACCTGCTTCTAGTGGGGCACCATGGTGCTCTCTGAAGCATTTGAGAGTGCTCGATGACAAAAGGCATTGAAAAACTATTTTTCAAAGTATTGTACGTGAAATAATCTTCGAAATGTTGTAATTTGAAAATACAAATTGCAGTACTTCATGTAAATTTAAACTGTATTGATTTGATCTTTTCACTGCGTTGTAAATTTAAAATAACTTTCATTTAACCATAATTTTTCCACCATTCGCGTCTTTATTTATTTCATTCAACCTCAAAATTTAGTAAGGTTTGCGTTATCCGAGGTAGGTCCGGTCTATATTAGCTCGGATAATTAGGGTTCTGCTGCTTCAATAAAAATTACAAATATCATATCAGTGTTGGATTTTTCATTTAAAAAAATAACACAACGCATATGGCAATGTTTCTTTTTATATCTCCATATAAGTAGTTCAATTTCGGTTGATAATTGCTCTTTTACATTCGTTCTGTATTAAAGAGGGTTCTTCTTTCGATTTCTTATAAATTAAAAAAATAATAATAAAAATACATTTTTTGTCTTTTGGAAATAATGGGAACTTTCTGTTGAGAGAGTGGTTGTAATGGTTTTGAAAAAATCAAAAGTTCAAATAGTTTAAGCTTTAAAAGCTTCCATGAAATCAACAGAGACCCTTCCTGTAGCTGCAGCCATTTTCAACTTGTTGCTCACTAAAACACCCGAGAGGGGCTCGATGCTTGTGCACAGCTTCATGATCACGAAGTCTTGACACAAACCCTGAACCTGGGCGAACAATCCCATTCAAATTTAATTCAAAAATTCTGATCATGCTAGTCTTTCAATGACTGAATTGTCATACAGTTGCTCCGATATCGAACCTAAATAATGCTTGGGACTGAATAAAAGTTGAAGCCCACTATTTTAGAGAACAGTCTCGGGGCTATGTAGTTACTTACTTTCTGCTCCATAAATTTATGGTAAAATTAATTCAAAGGTTACAGAAAAAATTCCTGGCACGTGAACTAAATCACGAGCTAGGAATCATCATTATATGAAATGTGGGGAGCCTGAATGTGTTAATTACATTAAACCGAACGCTCAACTGTTTATTAACAACCGACATTTTTAAGCAAACTTGATTATCATTATGTAAATAATACATGATTATTTATGGAAATAAAATACAGTATTTTGAAAAATAAATTATTTAAGGCAGTGAGATTCAAATTAAAGTCTGTAATAGTAAAATTAACGATATACCTTACAAATCGAGGGGATTAGGTATCGGACACACACAAAACATTAAAGTATCCCTTCCTTTGCTGATAAATTAGTTAATGTCAATTGATGATGATAATAATAATACCTGTAGATATTCCGTAAGGCTGTTCGGGTCGCGGGTCGTCGTCATGTCCATCACCGGGGTGGATCCTTTGCGATCCCCCGTCGTTGAGAATATCGCGGCCGTATTTCCTTTTCTAGTTCTTGTTTCAATTCGAAACCGCGGAACCTTTGATGGATATTAATTGAAAAGAATGATTTCGGACAGAAAGTTTTTCCAGCTTGAGGAATTGATTAATTAAATAATTATCGCGGGCGTTTGTGGTGTTTCGACGGACGCCTTCAGCTCCTCGCACGTGAGAGAGAGTTTTTCACTTCGAGAGATCGAAACTATGAAAAAAAATACTCTTGCGAGGATTTAGTGAGAGATTCCTAATTGCGTTCTGTACTTCTTTTTATTTTTCTTGAGAGTGAGTGCTGCTTGTCTCAGTCCGATGTTTCCATGGGAATACTTAGTCAAAGTGGTACACAAAACCACTCATTGGATGGCAAGTGCACAATCTCTCTCTCTCTCATTCTGGTTCTTCCCCCCCCCCCACACACACACACAATTGAATGCCGTGTTTATAAGACAAAAGTTTTGAAAATGCTACCCTCATTAACGTACCAATTAAAGTGAACGATGTCATCTCCTTGGCATTGATGTTTACTACTAAAGTAGCGTGAATAGCGTTTCAACTCAAAAATGATCTCTTTCGCGTTCAAATTTCAATCACATTCATGTTAAACTAAATTATTTCTTTCGGCCGCTATAAAAATTCATGGGGGGGTCGCTATCTTTATTTACACAGTGAAAACCGAATAAAAAGTTTAAACTTTAGCGTGTTCACCTCATTCAGGAACGATGAGTGTAGCAGCGTGGTTTGTCAAGATGGCGACTGCTCAACAGAAATCGTTTCGTGTTTTAAGCTTCGCGAAGCGTGAGTCCGTAACAACTGTTCATTGCGCTTTTCGTTGACAATACCCTGGTGTTGAGCTTCCTACCGCTCAGAGCATTAGGCGATGGGTATAAACAAGTCCGAGGCACACGTTTTCTGGGTAAAGGGGCCCCCTGGCCATCCCCGCATGTCAGACGAAAATATGAAACGCATCCGACAGAGTTTCGCACGTAGTCCACGTAGAAATCTACTCGCAGTGGATGCAAACATGCTCGCAAAAGTTTGGGATGAATTTGACTACCGTATAGACATATTCCGTGCATCCCAAGGTGGACATATTGAGCACCTTCGATTCGGTTTGTAAATAAAACCGAATGATTAGCCATGTAATATAAAATTAATCTTAAGTGTCTATGTTCAATATTTTTCGTGGTATAAGCATTTCAAATCAGGTGATTCTTTTTGAAAGACCCTGTATATTCTAGTTTTTTGTTCAAAATTATTTCTCTATCTCCTAACAGATTCGCTTATACTATTTCGGATGATTGTACATTGTTGTGTGGTGGCAGAGGGTTCGAATCTGGATTCTTTGTATCACTTTTTTTACGATTATACTATACAATGAAACCTGTACGAAACAAAACGCCAAGAGACTGAAACAATATTCCATTTTAGACCGGAATTACACTATAAAAGTTTGATGAAAGATCTTTTGCAAAACTTAAAAAAGAAAACCAACAAGCCTATTGGTTGCATTTGCTCGAATGTAACCGATACGCTCATTGATTGTATTTTTCAACTTTTACGAAAGAACTTTTCTGAAACTTTTATTAAGTATAATCCTGGCCTTAGACAGGTTTCCATTTTATAAAGGTGCTCTCATACATAAAAGCATTGATCAATGAAGGAACGTCTCCTAAAGTGTCCGTCACTGCACAGTGATACCTCGGCTTACGAATTTTTCGGCTAACGAACGCGATTCCGGAACTTATATTCGTTAGCCGAGATATCATTGCAACGTATGAGTTTGAGTGCCATCTGTCTTTCACCAAATACAACTGAAAGAAAGGGAAAATTTTTCACACGGCCGTTTTGAGAGCAGCATTTTTGTGACTATTCCCGCAGCGCAAAGGTTAAATAATTTCTTTTTTTGTTATTTTAGTCGGAGAAAATTCATAAATTTCGATTATTTGTATCAATGCATAACAATTATAAATACGGGCGTGAACATTAAAACATTTAACCCTCTAATGGTCCCGTGCATATTTGAATGTACATGGTAGAAAAACCCCATTATACCAAAATTCCTTTTCCCAATTTTTCTCGATATTTCAGAAAGTACGTGTTTTAGTGTCATTTCAATACAAAAT
Source organism: Pholcus phalangioides (assembly GCF_987345545.1). NCBI lineage: Eukaryota > Metazoa > Arthropoda > Arachnida > Araneae > Pholcidae > Pholcus > Pholcus phalangioides. Next base: position 1,302,257 of record NW_028301608.1, on the reverse strand, counting down.
ACAGCTATATAAGTACAATACTTTTCATCTAGAAAGAGTTAAGTACTTGTCGGTGTCATTTTTTGAGAGCCGCTGAAATTTCAAGTGTTCAGAGATTCATAAAATCACACCAAATTGAGGGAATCTGAAATAAAATTCTATTGTGGAAATTGGGAAAAGTGACACTATTTAAGAAAGGAAAACGTGCACAGGCGTCCTCCTTTCTTAGTTTTCGAATAGTTTAGTAACCTTAGTTGTCTGCGAATTTTAGTGATGCCACCTCTACTTTTCGAACTAAGAGTGAAGTGTGATGATTAAATATTTGTACCGTTGCAAGTCTGTTGTTCTCTGTGGCGAGACTTTGTAACAAGAAGGTCGACTCGCGTTAATGCCTCAAAGTTGGGAACCACAGAAAACCAACTTCAGCTGACCACCACTATGCACCAATGGTGTTTCATTCCTGGTCTTTGCGATCCGTCACTATGACCATAAAATCACTCAGCGGCTTAAAATGCAATTATATTTTACCTGATCCTGCATACTTAATAACCCAATCAGAAAACTGCCAGCCGTTCATTTAGTCGTTTTCTGATTTTTAGATTATAAGGACACACGCGTTAGCTAAAGATTTTCGTGTGAATACAACTTGCAATTTCATAGGCAATATTATATTGCCTGGAAATAATGTACGTGCTTATATTTCATGACATAAATCGATTCTGTCCCACAAGTAATGAAATTTTTCAGAACAAGAAAGGTACACCTACGTTTGAGATGATGGAAATTTAATAATTGCGTAAGATTTACGTAAATAGTTATCATTTTCATTCATTCTCCGAAAAGTAATGGTCAGTTTTGCATTTTTCCACTTTTCTAACCATATCTGATATGCATTTGATTTTTTTTATTTTTCATTTTGAGCATCGGTTGATGAGATTGACTGCCTCAACGACCTTTAACTCCGATCTAATAATTGCGATGATTTCGTGCGATGCGATATAATAATGGATTAACCACTGGGAGTGGTCGATGTTGCAAAGAGAGGGAGGGTAAATCTCGAGAGGGCCATCAAAAATCGCTCGTCGCCACGAGTTGAATGCCACACATACCAAGTTCACGGACGTTTTCTCAGCACTCTATAAATAGCACATTTCAGGGGGAATCCCGTAGCTATAAAAGCGGTGAATGTAGACCACCACGGAATCATTAGAACCTCTTATTACATAACACGACCGATTTGGTTTTTTTAGTTCCTTGTCGGTCAATTTCTTGACCATTAGTTGCGAGCACCAGTCTGATGTCATATTCAGAAACAAAATCACTCGCATTACTTCTCACAAATTAATTCTCAACATCATTAAATTCACTCCGAAGAAAAACCAAAAATATTGTGAAATGACAGCTAAACGCGTTTTATAACTATAGGAAGTTCCTTCTTCAGCAGCAGAAGATAAGCCGCTGTGCACTCGTGAGGCGCATCGTGCTGGACTCTCATTGTGGAGATCTAGGTTCGAACCTCGTAGACGGCACATTGGTGATCAGCTGAAGTTGGTTAACTGTGATTTTCCAACTTCGAGCCGTCAATGCAAGCCAATTCCCCCCACCCCCCAATTAAAAAAAGTCTCTCCGTAAATTTCTGACTACTTTATTAGTAAATACGTAGGCGCGGGCAAAAGGCTCTGCCCCCTCGGACAGATGAAGGGGGACGCCTCCGGACCCGAAAATATAGATTCTGTTTTCATAACAACCGGTGAGGTGCGGTAGCCCAGATCGATAAGATGCTCGTCTAAAATACCAAAGGATGTTTAGAGGTGTCACGAGTTCGATACCCGGTTCGTCTCTGTCAGAAAACTTTCCTGACACAGGGTACAATAAAAAAACGGCGACACGACCGCAGGAAAAACTTGCTACGGCAAGGAGTCCCCCATCGAAGGGTTAGCGCACCAACCCCTCGACGAGTATAAAAAACAAGCCTGCCGTTCAGAATCGGCAATAAATTGTAGATCCCGATCTAATTAGCCTTCGTGTGCAGAAAATGACCGTGGTGCGACAAAAATGATCAAATGATGATCACAACAACCGGAATGCATCAGGCGATTGGTGGTGATAATAAATGAATCACATTGAACCTGTGCAACGGTTTAAAAAAATTAAATGTTATAAAAAAAATTAAATTTTATTAAAATTAAATTTAAGATACACATACATTAAAAAACGGAGATGTTAATGAGGAATAACCTCAACCGAGTTTGAGGGAACCGACCCCACAGCCTTCGCTGTGTGTGTCTTATGCTCTGACCACTGTATCGACTGCGGATGATCTGTGAATGTACCTCTGATCATTCAAGTTAACTTGAAAAGTGTCGCGGACCACTTAAGTGCTCTGGAACTGTGACACCGGTCAGTCAAGTAATCTGGGAATGTGTCGCGAGCCATGTGGAACTGCACAGCGAACTGCTTAAGTGCTTGTGATTATTGCTCTCTCTCTCTCTCTCTCTCTCCACCGTAGCGAAACCACAAACCACACGCTTTCACACATAAATACATTAGAAGCAACACGTAGAGTTTCTCTTTTCCCTGGCGGGAATTCTAGGACGCATTTTTCTTGTACTGAGATACGTACAAGATTGCGCAACATGAGCACATTTCTCTCACAATAAAAGTCACGTTTTCATGCATGTGCCTCTGAGCCAATGAAAACCCCTTGATCAGGTGATTGATTTCAACCAATAGCAGGAGTTTCCACCAACTTAATGTGAAAACACACGGGGTTTTTTCGGCAGAGACAGTGATCAGCGTTTCTTGGGTGCAGTCGCGTGTTAAAAAAATGTGAACACACACTCTCGGGGAACTGAAGAAAAACCCTGACGATGTCTTTCAGAGTTACCTTAAGCTCCAGGGGGATCGTCAGTGCATGGCCCCCACATCCTGAAGCAGGGCCCCTAGGCTGGGATCTTTTACGTGCCCCCCGACCAGACTTTCACGGGGGCCCCCTTTATGATGAATTTATAGCGTCAAAAAACAAAAAAATGATTAAAATCCTCTTGGGCCCCAGAGCTGGAGCCTTGTCAGCCCACCCCTTGTGGGGGCCATGCGTCAGTGAAAGGGAATGATGGTGAGTGGACAAATTTTGTTATTGATTATTATGTGACCTTTTCTGTATCAATCATTGTGAACTGTGAGAGTGCCCTTGTTCGTTTATATTCTATATTGAGTTTAGTGTAATGTACCACGATTAGGGAGATTACCATGAATATAAAACTAACTTTTAATTCTCTAAAAAAAACAATAAAAAACTCTTATATCGCGCTTTTATCCCGGCATATATTAATAATAATGAAATATAATTATTCTATGTTACGCGCTTGCATAGCTTTATCGTAGACATATGTTACACGCTACGTATATGACACCGAAATATTGAAAGGACATTGTAAAAATAATCAGAATACTTTACCTTCATTTAGAGAATTACAAGTTATATATATACACTGAAGAGCCAAAAAAACTGGTTAACCTGCCTAATATCGTGTAGGGCCCCCGCGAGCCCGCAGAAGTGCCGCAACGCGACGTGGCATGGACTCGACTAATGTCTGAAGTAGTGCTGGAGGTAATTGACACCATGAATCCTGCAGGGCTGTCCATAAATCCGTAGGAGTAAGAGGGGGGTGGAGATCTCTTCTGAACAGCACATTGCAAGGCATCCCAGATATGTTCAATAATGTTCATGTCTGGGGATTTTGGTGGCCAGCGGAAGTGTCTAAAGTCAGAAGAGTGTTCCTGGAGCCAGTTTGTAGTAATTCTGGACGTGTGGGGTATCGCATTGTCCTGCTGAAATTGTCCAAGTCCGTCGGAATGCACAATGGACATGAATGGGTGCAGGTGATCAGACAGGATGCTTACGTACCTGTCACCTGTCAGAGTCGTATCTAGACATATCAGGGGTATCATATCACGCCAACGGCACACGCCCCATGCCATCACAGAGCCTCCACCAGCTTGAACAGTACCTGTTGACATGTAGGGTCCATGGATTCATGAGGTTGTCTCCATACCCGTACACGTCCATCAGCTCGAAGCAATTGGAATCGAGACTCGTCAGACCAGGCAACGTGTTTCCAGTCCTCAACAGTCCAATGTCGGTGTTGTCGGGCCCAGGCGAGGCGTAAAGCTTTGTGGCGTGCAGTCATCAAGGGTATACACAGAAACAAATTCACATCAGGTTATCAGGTTTCACTACACGTACATGCACATTCCCGCATGTACCAATTCGTTAGAGGTTCCGCAGAGGAATATGGACGAGGTGCATGTGTGGTTTAGTAGGAGTCATCAAGGGTACACGGGTGGGCCTTCGGCTCCGAAAGCCCATATCGATGATGTTTCGTTCAATGGTTCGCACGCTGACACTTGTTGATGGCCCAGCATTGAAATCTGCAGCAATTTGCGGAAGGGTTGCATGCTATGTCCAATCTCTCGTACGCCGACTATAACACCACGTTCAAATTCACTTAAATCTTGATAACCTGTCATTGTAGCAGCAGTAACCGATCTAACAACTATGCCAGACACTTGTTGTGTTATATAGGCATTGCCGACCACAGCGCCGTTCTCTGATTGGTTCCATATCTCTTTATTTGCATACGCATGCCTTTGCCAGTTTTTTTGGCTCTTCAGTTTATATATAGTTTTTTTATTTATATGGTAATCTCTAATCGTGGTACATATACACTAAATTCAATATAGAATATAAACGAACAAGGGCACTCTCACAGTTCACAATGATTGATACAGAAAAAGGTCACATAATAATCAATAACAAAATTTGTCCACTCCCCATCATTCCCTTTCACTGACGATCCCCCTGGAGCTTAAGGTAACTCTGAAAGACATGGTCAGGGTTTTTCTTCAGTTCCCCGAGAGAGTGTGTTCACATTTTTTTAACACGCGACTGCACCCAAGAAACGCTGATCACTGTCTCTGCCGAAAAAACCCCGTGTGTTTTCACATTAAGTTGGTGGAAACTCCTGCTATTGGTTGAAATCAATCACCTAATCAAGGGGTTTTCATTGGCTCAGAGGCACATGCATGAAAACGTGACTTTTATTGTGAGAGAAATGTGCTCATGTTGCGCAATCTTGTACGTATCTCAGTACAAGAAAAATGCGTCCTAGAATTCCCGCCAGGGAAAAGAGAAACTCTACGTGTTGCTTCTAATGTATTTATGTGTGAAAGCGTGTGGTTTGTGGTTTCGCTACGGTGGAGAGAGAGAGAGAGAGAGAGCAATAATCACAAGCACTTAAGCAGTTCGCTGTGCAGTACCACATGGCTCGCGACACATTCCCAGATTACTTGACTGACCGGTGTCACAGTTCCAGAGCACTTAAGTGGTCCGCGACACTTTTCAAGATCACTTCAGTGATCTGTAAATGATCCATGGCTCACTGAAATGATCTGTAAATTTGCCTCGGGCCGCTTAAGTGCTCTGGAACTGTGTCGAGGGTCACTTAAGTGATCTGTAAATATATCGCGGGTCACTTGGGTGATGTGGAACTGCACCGCAAGTCATTTAAATGACCTATAAATGTGCCACGGGTTACTAAAATTATGTGTAAATTTGCCTCGGGTCGTTTAAGTTCCGTGGGTAAGAGATCTGTAAATGTGCCGCTTAGTTCATTTTTACAGAATAAGGGTTCAGGTCATGGGCTACATCAGATGACTCCGGTGGCCGCAGACGATGGGTTTATACACCCCCCTTGGTTTGCGAACATCTCAGTTTGCGTGAAATTCGGTTTACGAACAATAAAAGTTGATTCGGTTTCCGAAGCTGTCTTGGTTTACGACATGCAAGCCGGAAAAAAGTAGACTAAATCCGGAGGAACAATAGCGAAATTGAGAAGTCTGTGGCGATATGGCGATTTTTTTTTTTAGTTCTTTTCTTCAAATACGATTCCAGCTGATGAAGGATCAACACGCCATTTTAAACTCTGACACAAGGTTTACATCAGAGAAACTTTTCAGAGATATTTTGCAATAATTTCTGATGCATAATTAACGCTCACTGACCTCTGGAAACATCGTTTTTATGTCCTAAATTGCTCATAGTGCTTATTGATAAAGCTTGGCATCCGACTGACAGAAACATGAATTTGTTTTGAGAGGAATTATGGAATTATGGCGTTTTGCTTTGCAAGAAGAAATTTCTAGGATCTTTGGCACCGAGGTTAACAGATGACATTAATGAGACTAGTGACATGGGTCTGGCTCTGCTCTGTGTGGTATAGGCAGGGCAGTAAATAGATGCTTGGTCGCCCGGGGCAAGCGCGCATTGGGACGTCCCCTTGTAATGTTGAAGGAGAGGTTTCAGAATGAAATTGGCACCCCGTCGGGTCTAGCGCCCGGGGCACAAGACCCGCCTGCTTCCCCCTAGTAGCGGCCCTGGGTATAGGATATAAGTCCGTTCGGTTATCTCGTAAGGTTAGGATTGTTTCTCTCATTGGAAAAGTGTTTTCTGTGTCGGTATGATGATCTCAATTATTGGTTTTTGCGTTATGCACGTGAGCGTAAAGCAGTGTTGTAAAAATTGGGACTAGAAATCTTCGGGGCGCGGGAATGGATTAATTCATTTCGCGTTGATTTTTATGCGAAAGATTTCGGTTTGCGAACAATTCGGTTACTAATGGACTTCAGGAACGATTTAAGTTCCTAAACCGAGGGTTGACTGTATATGGCAGTGGCTCCCAAACTTTTTAAGAGTGATCCCCGTGTGACCAAAAAACTCATCAGAGACCCCCACCCCCACATAGACTGACCGTATGTCCCAGAAAAATAGGACATTCCAACTTATTTTTTTTTGCCAGGAAATGTGCTATCTCGAAAGCACTTTTCGGAACACTTGTTTCGGTTTTAATTAGGCGATATTCATTTTTTTTAAATATTTTATAAATGCTGTATTTATTTTGTTTTTCGATGCACTTAGTGTTTGTTCCTTATGCAAGATGGAGGTGTAGCGACGTGCGTGTGTGTGTGGTCCTTGATTTTCGTCTACAGGGTGATTAAGAATGAATCATCCGATTCAAAATGATTCTACACTTAAAATCGACCATTAACAAAAAATTTTTCATAAAACGTGAACATTTTCCCTTTATTCACATATAATCACTCATCATTCTGTGTTTTTAATTTTTAAGAAATATATAATTTTGAAATCGAGTGATTCTCTCTTATACTTATACAGTCACCTTGTATAAGTATTAACTTGATATACTATTGATTATTGTACAAGTCGAACTTGATAAAATTACATTGTATGACACATGGTAATTAGCTCAGCCGAGTAAAGACATTTTTTAGTTTGACATATTTTTAAAATTATAATGAATTTCTTATTTGGGCGTTTTTATTTCGGAAAATCTCTCGCGACCCCCGTGGAGGTCGCGACCCACAGTTTGGGAGCCACTGGTACATGCTATAGCCGAAAGTAAATCGGGCTCGGCGTGGAATGACTTCACGAAACCGCAACGTCTCTCTCGTAGCGAAGTGAGGTTATTATTTTTTTCGTGGAAAATTCTCGCACGCAATACGTCCATCTCTCCCTTTTATACTGCCTTACCGGTGGCGAGAAAAACACAGAAATTTTCTTCGTGATCGTGACCACGAAAAGGGAAATCCTGGAATTTGAGAAAGTCTTTTTTAGGGTCAAGAGACTGTCGTTTAGTTGTTTATTGTCATCGCGTGAACCTACGGTTTTTCTGAATTCGATCGCGGGACACACCCTAAAAAAACGCTGTTTTTCTTTTTGCTATTTCTTTACCCACGAAACAAACTAAATTATTTGCACCCTTTTTCTTCCATCTGTTTAATTCGTCGGATCACAATTTTCGGTGCGAATTCCTAAAATGCGTGCCATTGAATAAACGATGCCCCAAATTTCCAATTAGGTCACAGAGAAACAAAAAGAAATCCGTTGGTAGGTATTTATTTATTCGTTGCTTTGATTCACCCGAATGGGGCACTAATTAAGTATTCCCGGGGGGTAACACGGACACTTGGCAAGAATAGACCGCAAGCCTGACACCATTATAATATTTCAGGACGTTATCGAGAATATTTTATGCGAATAGCTATCCGATACCTATTCTTAAGCGAGAAATAAAAGCTCTGCTGTAGGACGGACTTTTTCATTTTCTTCGTGTTTAGGCCATCATTAATGGGTGTCCTACCTTTTAACATGGCGCAAAACCTTTCTTATGTAGAAATACCATTAAAAATATCATTTGACTTGATTTATTTCAAATTTGTACCACGTGTATTTAATTGTGTATGAGGGGGTGGGGCATTTTATGGGAATTGTATAATATTTTATCATGTATATACACTGCTCAAAACAATTAGGGGAGCAAGCAAAAAAGTGAAGAAAGCCGTGCGAGACAGCCACGTATTGGCATACAATGGATAGTACACGCGTATCAATGCGCAATACAGAAAAATTACGTAAAACAATTTGGAATTAAGCTTTAATTCTTTGAAAATATGGAAAAAACATGAAAAGATGATTTAAGGCAACAATTTGGTTACATGTAAACGATAAAAAAAAGTACTGTTTAGACATGATGCATGAGTTTTAATAGGGCGTGTGGTCTCCTCGAACAGCTAAGACTGCTGCACACCTGTTTGCCATGGATGCGATGAGGTTATCGATCAGACTTTGGGGAATACTGTTCCACTCCTCAAGAAGTGCAATCTGCAAGTCTCGGACAGTAACAGGCGGCCTTGGTCGCGCAGCAATGCGTCGTCCGAGCATGTCCCAAACATGCTCGATTGGATTCAGGTCAGGAGAGCACGCTGGCCATTCCATACGCTGTATTGTTTCAGCTTCAAGCATGTTCTCCACCAGACGAGCTCTATGCGGTCGGGCATTATCATCCTGGAAAACAACGGAGTCTCCAATGACTCCAGCGTAAGGTATGGCATGAGATCGCAGTATCTCGTCTGCATACCTTCGGGCCGTCAAAGTACCATTCCGAATGATATGCAGGTGCCTATGCTGATTCCACCCCATACCATCCAACCAGCTCGTCTGTATTGTGACCTTTCACGAACGAATGCGGGGTTATTTCGAGTGCCCCTGTCCCTCCATACCAGAACACGTCGGGTGTCACACTCCAGACTGAATCGGGACTCGTCTGTAAACAGCACTTGGCTCCAATCATGTTGCTCCCAATCTCGATGTTCAGCAGCCCATCTTCTTCGAGCCGCACGGTGGCGTGGGGTCAACGGAATGCAGACCGTTGGCTTACGTGCATAGAGCCCTCCCTCATGAAGCCGATTACGTACTGTTTGGCTGGACACCCTTCGTCCTGTTGCCAAGAGCAATCGTCTTTGCAGCTGCGTAGCATTCTCTGTTCTGTTTCGACGGGCTGTTAACCGTATATACCGGTCATCAGTTGCTGTAGTGGCGCGTGGCCGACCTTGCTCTGGTCGACGTCTAACATTTCCTGTTTCTTGGAACCGATTCCACAGCCTTACAACAACACCAACAGCGTCCGCGACACTACGTTGTGTTTGCCCGGATTCCAGTCTGCCTATAACACGCCATGCCATGGATTCCGGTAAATCACGTTGTTGAGACATCCTCAAGTCACCTTGTCTCAAAAAAAAATACTGCGCAATCGAATTTCACAGTTACGGCAGTAAAACAGACGTTTCTGCAACATCCCGATTTCTGCCCTTACCTCCTTTTTCTGGTTTTTGACGTCATGAACTTTGATTTGCATATCAAGTTTTCTTCTTCCGTTTCCTGCTAGGCTTTAAATTATGGATGATTCATTTTATGTTACTTATCGGTATACATCTTTGCGTAATTTTGTTAAAACCATGTGCTCCCCTAATTATTTTGAGCAGTGTATATCGTTTATAGTTTTCACAATTGCATTTTTAATTGGGTTGCTTATTTAGAAATATATGGCATCCGTATTTGTTATGGGCATCTTTTTTTCAGTCACCTCGTTGGGCATTTTGCCTGTTGTGGCCTCGTATTTGTATTTGTGTATTCTATCCTATGCTAATACAGAATTTTTTACACATCTTCATTACTGAAATTTTTACAAATTTTCAAAAAAAAATGCATTAAAAATCTTTCTTGCATGAAATCAATGTAATTGAATAAAAAAAAAATGATTCAAAATAAAGAAAACTGTTCAGTGCATAAAATGTTGAAAAAAATTAAATATTGAGTCGATAAAAAAAAAATCTCATTCAAAAATTGAATTTTAAATTTTGTTTGAAATAATTTTATAAGTATTAATTGATGAAGGGAATCTCAAATCTTTTTTTCGACTTTTTATGAACTGAGAAGTTCCCTTTTTACTTTGAAATAGTTTTTTTATGCAATTTCATTGATGGCACGAAATGTGTTTTTAATGCATTTGTTTTGAAAATTCGTAAGAAATTAAGAATCGGAGATATTTAAAATTTTGTACTAGCAGAGGATGGAGAGCACAATCAAGAAGAACACGTGTGAAAACATTTGAAACAAATCAATGGATAAGTAATGTTATTTTTAATGACATTTCTACATAAGCAAGTTTTTACCGTGTTAAAAGGTAGAAGATCCCCTTAAGGGCATTAAACTGATGCCTCGAAATTCTTTTAGCGCAGGGGCTCAATTCAAAAACGTCTAGTGGGTCACTAACGTGAGCATAAGCGGAGATAGACTTGAAAGTCTTGGGCATGATGATGATGATGATGTCAATTCGTATATACGCAAATATCAGTCGGCTTTATTTTTGACGCTAGGGGGATACCCACCTCGTATCTCCGTCCATACAACCATCTTCGAACGGCACATTTTTAGATCACGTCCTGGAAATTTGCCGCGGACAACTCATTTGAATCTGCCGCCGGTGACTTGAGTGATCTGGAACTTGCCTCGGGTCACTTAAGTGATCTGTAAATGTGCCATTCACCACTTAATTGAAGTGAGAATGTGCCGCGGACCACTCAAGTGATCTGGATGAGCTCCCCGGGTTACTTATGTGATCTGTAAATGTGCTCCAGGTCACTTAATTGAATCGATGTAAATCAGCCCGTTAACTTGAGCGATCTGGAAATGTACCGCAGACCACTTAATTGAAGCGAGAATGTGGCGCTGACGGCTTAAATTATCTGTAAATTTCCCCGAGGTCACTTGAGCGATATGGGAAGGTGCCGCAGGTCATTATGACCTGTGCCCCAGGTCTAGTAAATGCTCCGTCTAGTAAAATTCATTGATAACTTGAGTGATTTGGCAAAATGTGCCACTCAGTTCATTTTTACAAAGTTATCTTTGAAATCGAAGGACAGGTAAGATGATTTCGGGGCCACAGTTGGCCCGCGGCCTATGGGTTCAGCATGTGTGTTTCGGGGGGGGGGGAGTGCGTCTTCGCGCCTATATAACGATCTGCCTCTGTTGAAACCCTCTTATTAACACCCCGAACCTGTCAGATCAACTGCCAGTGGGCGGAGTCAGCTTTTGTTCTGAGTTTGATAACAGGAAGAGAGAGAGAGCGAGAGACGGTGTTGTCTTCCCATCCCTTCTTGGTAGTATGGGAACACGCGTACAGTATCAATAATAGAAAATGCCAGCGTATTTCTCTTCCTCGTGTTCGGTGGGAGGGGAAGCACTCTCAGATGCACAAAATCGGGAAAGAAATATTCTTCTTGCCAAAAGGTGTGGCATTTTGCAGATAGGGTTCAGTGATCTCCGCTGTGACGGTTATAATGTGGATCTGCGAAATTTTAAAAACCGTTTAAAAGGTTAATATACAAGGGTGCTCAACCTTTACGAAAGAGCGAGCCCCGCTTAAATGATCTTCTTCTTCTTCTTACCAGGCAGGGACCTGGCTCTGTCCCGCTAGGGATATTAGCCATTTACTCGGCTGAGTTGGTCCGCGCTGGAGTTAAATGATCTGTAAGTGTGCCGCGGGCCGCTTAAGTGTTCTGTAAATATGCCACGGGCCATTTAAATGCGCTCGAATAGTGCCGCAGATCACTCCACTGATTTATAAATATGCCGCAGGTCACTTGACTGATCTGGAGCTGTGCCGTGGGCCGCTTGAGTGATTTAAAACGGATGCTGCAGGTCACTTAATTTATCTGGAACTGTGCCGCGGATAACTTGAGTGATCTTTAAATACACCGTGGGCCACTTAAGTGATATGAAACTGTGCCATAGCCAACTTGAGTGATGTAGAACTTCTCCGCGGTCACAAGTGATCCGTATAAATGTCCCGCGGGCCACTCGATTAATCGGTAAATGTGCTGTGGGTTCTTTAAGTGGCCTGGAAATGTAACACGGGCCACTTAAGTGACCTTGAAATGTGCCGCAGGACACTGAATCCGGGTTTTCTTAGGAGTAGAACTTCTGTGCCGTGTGCAACGTGAAAATGCTGATTGGTTAATAACCTGAAATTCAGGTTTTTTGACCAATCAGCGTTTTCACGCTGCACGCGCTGAAGAAACCTGCTCCAAGGAAAACCCGGCTTTAAGATATAATAAACATGATACAACGGCTTTAAGACCAAAACGATTCACGACTTGACCTCGTCCCCCCCCCCCCCCCCCACTATTGAAGGAAGGACGGGAAAGCAAAGAGAGATGGAAATTAAGATAAAACAGCTCCGGCGGTCACTTGTCTATGCTATCTTTGCGTATTGATATTAATGTTCTGTACTCTCTATTGTGTGTCATCCCCGTAAGGGGCGCCAGTTTTCACAAGGAAAACAAAAATATTACATATAATCTGCATAAAAGTTATGGCTACTCGCTTTAATCGCTGCGCAGAGGGTGAAAAATGGATGAAGGGGGTACGGACCGCTATCGCAGCGGACTTCGGGACCCGATTAGAAATGTCATTTCAATGTCAATGGCTTTAAGATATCTTTAAATGCGCGGATCAGTTCATTTTTAAAAAATAACGATAGCAGCTTTGGACCACCCTCGAAGAATAAGAACTTTTTGGGCCGCACTCGTAATAACAACGATGACTGAGAACACTTTGAAGCCCGAATCCTTGCAGGCATTTATCGTTGAAATGTCATCCGATATCTCAAAGGCTGATCGACGATATCTCGCCGATGATCGAGCGTAAATAATTTTTTTACAATGAGCGTGGAGATAGTGTGAATGCGATTGTCTTCTCTCTCCATCTCTCTCTCCTACTTTTATCTCTAAAGACGAATGTCTTTCTCCCGATTCGCCACTTTTATCTCCTCGTGCCCGTAAATGTATCGCAAAAAGATATCTCTTCTGTTTTTCTTTTCTCATTTTACGAGTCTTTCAGATTCAAGGTCCAGTTGAGAAAAGGCTGCTTCTCGCAACATCAGCAAGTGCGACCTTCAAAAAACATTTGCATCGAAATATATCTTCTAAGAAGAGTGTCGGGGTACGTATTTCAATTTGTACCAAATTACTCGGAAATGATAGTCGGGGCCGCAAATAGATTCTCGGTCAACCGGGACAAGCACGCATTTGTCCCACAATATTCGAGTAATATTCAAGGAGAGGTGGAAGCGAGATTGTTCGACCTGCAGGAAAATGCTGGCCCTTTCATTCATTTAAAAACGTGTCGGAAACAGCGCTGCGGGTCACTTAAGCGTTCTTTTAATGCGCCGCGGTTATCTGTAAATACGCCGTGAGTCACTCAAGTGATCTGAAACGGTGGTGCGAGTCACTCAAGTGATCCAAAACTGTACCGCGGGTAGTTTAAGTGCTCTGGAACTGTACCAGGGAGATCTGCAAATATGTCACTGGTCACGTAAATGATCTGGGAATGTGCCGCGAACCATTTTCGTGATCCGTAAATCTGACACGAGCCACTTAAGTAGTATGGAACTGCACCGCTGGTCACTTAAGTGATCTGGAAATGTGCTACTTTGTTCATTTTTGCGAAATTATGTTTGAGGTCGCGCGTCGAATCCAAGGACTACTTTTGACCCGCGGACCATGGGTTGAGAATATATGGGTTAAAGGGTGAAATCTGCGCCCGCCCCGTCCCCTTTAGTCCGATGCCTGGGGCACCAGATTCCCCTCCATAGTTGCGGCCCTGATGATAGTGTATTAGCACATACTCTCTCTCATTATTGTCTTCTACGCCACTCTTTCTCTTAGGTATACAAGTGAAAGTGAAAAAAATAAAATGTATTCACGCAACAAATGTCATATCAAGATGATGCATCGCGATGTGCAGTGAAACCTCCCTCTGAATGGCCACTTCCATTTCTTAGAACTGTTTTGTATTTTCTCGTCCTAAATTTACCCAAAAGCCTCATCTTCTAAAGAGCCACTTCTATCCGGCTCAGGGGCATAGGCATAAATATGTAACGGTCCCATGGCTTCGATCCCCCACCCCCATGAAATTTTTGAGCCCTCTCACTATTTCCTATAATATTACGCCTATGCTCAGAGGTATATGCAGGGAGGATCATGGTGGGGGGGGGGGCTGCTCTTCCAACCCCAAATTGAAAAAAAAAGTGAAATCGTAAGTATTATATGCCTTTATATATGCCATCTTAATTTGTCAATTTTGTCATCTTAATTAATCAAATGTAAAATGTTTTTTTGGAGGTAACCCAAAATGCTCTCGGAGATATTTCTTTTGCTCTTCCCCCCCCCCCCCCTAATGGCCAATAGATAGAAAGAGATGCGTAATTTCATTTTATTTCTTATTAGACTTCATATTTACTTGGGTGACGCAAGAGAAAGTAAATACTGTCAATCATCTTGAACCCCCGTCCCTTGGACTGGAGGGTGTTGTCTGCTCCCCCCCCCCCAATAAAGGGGGGGGGGCATTCAGAAGTCAAAGAGGACACGAATCATTTAGTCTATTTTTATGTTCTTTTTTTTGCAATTTTACTCGACGGCGATTACTGTATACCGTTTCCATGCTCTACCCTTGGCTCATGAAGTGTTTCGATCTTTCATAATGGTGGGGGTGGGGATTCTACGAATTTAATTTGTCTTTGCTACAACGCGGCGGGATTTATGAGAGCTCTATAGGTGCGTCGGAAGTGTTTTAGACCTTTTCATGCTCGGCTTGAGCTTTACCTACGAGATTTTCATTTCTGAGACAATTCTAGGGGTGCTCGTACTCTTGATACAAAATTCTAAAGGTGCGTCTACGTCAGAGTTTCTCCCAACCTTTTTGTTCCATCGCTCCCTTCTCCAGAATTTTTTTTTTATCCCACCGCAAACTAACCCATGGGATCCTATGTTGTAGCCGTAGCCTCTACCGCCCCTTGGACCATTCCATCGCCTCCCGGGAGCGACAAAAACCAAATTCCCAAACATAGCTCGAATCTGGAGTAACACCAATGGTAGCACGATATCTGTGCGTTGCGCAACTGAAAATCGATGATATGTTTTACGGCCAAATAAACATTTCCCGACAAAAAGTTTATTTAAATACAGTAGAATCTCGCTAACCCGAACTAATTGAGACCTGTTCAGACTAGCGAAGAGTTCGGATTACCGGGGTTTGTCTTTTAAACAAACTGCAATAATAGTATCCCTACTGGTGGGATAAAAGTTACAGACCACATAATTCCGTTTAATAATGACCAAAAGGGGTGCAGTAACCCAGGTCGATACGATACTCGCCTGAAGTACCTAAGGATGTTTAGAGGTGTCGCGAGTTCGATACCCGCTTCGTCCCTGTCAGAAAACTTTCCGGACACAGGGATACAACAGAAACGGCGACATGACCGCAGAAAACATTGCTACCGCATAGAGTGCCACCATCGAGTGATTAGCGCACCAACCTCTCGATGAGTATAAAAAACAAGTCTGCCGTTCAGAATCGGCAATAAATTTTAAGTCCCGGTCTAAAAGAAAAAAAAATTAGCCCTCATGTGCAGAAAATGACCGTGGTGTGACAAAAATGATTAAATGATCAATAATGACCAAAACAATTACGGGGAAATTAAAGTGATCTTTTTAAGGGCCGTTGGATTAAACAGATTTTCAGATTAGCGGGGGTCTATTGTAACGTACTTCAAACCCCCCGTTTAACGGTCACCCTGAGATACGGTCGTGGACACCATTTTTATCATTCGTTCTATTGGACTAAAGCATTACCTCCTAGTACAACCTAGAACCTCTAGCAGGTAATGGCTGAAACCCCTGTATGGACAACAATAATGCAATTTTGGTTCGAATTATGCTCACTAGATGGCAGCAGAAGTTTAAATATTAGATCAACTCATTTATATTTGGCTACTTTTAAATGAAATTTTGGTTTGAAGTTTGTTAATGTTTTTTTTTTTTTTTTTTGTGGCAATTCTCTGATGTCCGCTTAGAATCTGAAATCACGCGTTGCTAGTTGTGTTCCTATATTTTACATTATTCCACGCTGTTTAATATGACCAGCTCTAATAATCGTCGTTCTTTATCACTAGGAAAAAAAATGTCTCAAATACAGTGAAAAACGCAAAATTGGAGTTCGTGCTCTTACAAATGAATCAAATGCATTGATTAAATACATTTTCCTGTAAACGCAATGATGTAAAGAGATCTGTCTTTAGTCTCGCAGCTTAAATACATTTTGAAGGAGTTGAAATACTCAGCAAAACCTACCAAACATCGATGGATCAGTTCTCCGAAAGATGATAATTCAAGACATAAACTTTGCATGATATTTCTTTTGTAATTTTAATTGCGTGTCTATGCGATAATTTTGTATTTCCATGACTTTAAACGCATCTCATATTGTCAAAATTTTATTCATATTCAAGTGAAGAACCATTTCAGTCTTTGGTTTATGTCTTACCATGTAATATAATTTAAACCCTCTGTGCGATCACTCCTCTTTTACGGGCAATCGGGTTTTTTTATCCCACGAGTGTTCGCGAAATAGGGGTTTTACTGTAATTACAAATATCATATTTGTGAAAATTAATGTACAACTCTACCAACTCCTCTCTCTCTATCAATATAAAACTCGTGAACGCTCCACCATCCCTAAACTCATGATGCAGTGATAGCAAAATGCAAGCGTGGAACTCTCAAATCCAGTGCCACCATCGCAGTATTTTAAGAATACTCGAGCAACCGCAACACCCCATCTCTGATGCCTCTGAAACCACGTGAATACTCTGAGAATAGTCGGTGAAAGAAATTAAACTCAAGGTTAATGATGACAATAATTGTGAAAATGTTGTTTCACCAGTGTTTATTACCGAGAGAAAAGAAACCTGATTAATTAATTTGGTAGCATGCCTGTCAGAAATCTAGAAAACCATAAAACTAATCATTTAAAACCAGTTTTATAAGGAATCATAGAGTACACAATATAACGAGAACAGGTTCTTACATGCAACTGCTGAATGAATGAAATGAAAACACATTATTATAATGAGAGACGCATCTTGCCTTATTTACATTTCAGTTAAATTCAAGATGGAGACGAAGTCGAAAGCCCCCTTACCTCTGTACCACAGAGTAGACGGACTCGTGGTCAGCCAAATGTTCTCCGTCGAAGCTGTACGTTCGGCCCTGGCATATAAACCTCGCGATGACGACATCTTCATAGTTACGTACCCGAAATGTGGTACGACGTGGACCCAGAACATCGTGGCCCATATCCTCAGAGAAGGGAAGCCTTTCGACTCGGCGCTGGAGTTTTTCACTCAGACCCCGTTTCTGGAGCTCACGGGAGCCGAAGCAGCCGAGAAAATGAAGAGACCGGGTGCCATCAAGGTAAGACTTTTTTCATACTATTTCCGAGGGTCCATCGAAGGTCACCATGGGCGTATATTCAAC
Organism: Pholcus phalangioides; assembly: GCF_987345545.1. Lineage (NCBI taxonomy): Eukaryota > Metazoa > Arthropoda > Arachnida > Araneae > Pholcidae > Pholcus > Pholcus phalangioides. Next base: position 1,284,485 of record NW_028301608.1, on the reverse strand, counting down.
GAGAGGTAATCTATTGTTTTTTCCTCGATCTGTAGCTCCATCTCCCGTTCAACTACACGCCGTATTCACCGCAGGCCAAATACATTTTCGTCGCCCGTAATCCCAAGGACTGCGTCGTCTCTTTCTACCACCACATGAAAAATATACCGGGATACCAGTTTGAAGATGGAAGCTTCGACGACTTCTTCGAATTGTTCATGGACGGGGAAGTCGATTTCGGAGATTATTTCGACACTCTTCTCTCGTGGTACGAACACAGGAACGATCCCAACGTCCTCTTCATTACTTTCGAGCAGCTCAAGAAAGACACCAAGAGACTCATCATGCAGATCGCCGAATTCCTCGGACCAAAGTATAAGGTAAATGTACTATATATTTCATTACAGGTAACTTATTGGAAATTTTATACGCAAGTGGAGAGAGAGCTTACGTATTTAGAGCTATCTTATAGAGCAGTGATTCCCAACGTGGGCGATGGAATGTTCCAGGGGGCGGTAGAAGCTACGGGTATAACATAGGATCCTATGGGTTAGATTGCGTTGGGGGCGATAGGAGAAAAAAATTTCTGAAGAACGGGGGCGATATGGCACAAAAAAGGTTAAGAAACTACGTTAGAGTTTCATTTTCATACCATGTCGAAAATTCTCGCTGTGGATGCCACAACCAATGAGCATGTTTTTTTTTATTTGCAAAGACAAACATAAAACTCATAATAAGACAAAATACAAAAACAGTGAACAAATACAAAACGATATACAAAAAAATACAAAACGATATACAAAAAATACAAAACGATATACAAAAAAATACAAAATAGAATGCGCGGAAAACAGAATGAAGAAAAATAAACATACACACTTTTTAACCTGCAGGAATTTACAAAAATGTAACAGGGCTATAACCACCATAATAACAGTGAACCAAAAAAAGAAAAATAACAATAATTTAGTCAATAAATTAATTAGTTTCAATTTTTCGGTAGGCTGAAACCATATTTAATCCTAGAGGAAAATACGGGACTTTGGTACAGAAAAACTCTAAAAATTGCCAATTGGTACTAAAAGCAAAACTGCTAATTATGACATGAAATTACATGAAAAATACAACTTTATTGTGGAAGGGAGTCGTTTCCGTGGAATAATATACAGTAGGCATCCTGAACCTGTTGCTCGTGAGCGCAGTGTGATGCTCACTACTACTACTACTACGAAACCGTACATGCACCTCTCTCGTCAACGTTCCTTTGGGAAATTTCTAATGAATAGGTGCATGTCGGAATATGTTGTACATGTGTGGCCCTAACGTATTTATGATGACAGTTATGTGTGTTTCGTGTTCGAGAAGTACTGCCGTGATGCTCACTGAAGCATCCAAGAGTGGTCAATGCTATTGCTCGATTTCAAATGCGTCTTAGTCGATTTCCCTGGATGAACCACCGGTCGGTACTCGCTACACTATTAGCACCCCCTACTCCAGCTGTTCATCCCGTGACCACCCGACAAACCCGCTGCAACACCACCATACTGGTGCCCTCGTCAACACCCGCATCTCTTTGCAATATTAGAGCAGCAATTGATCATAATAAACATAATAAGTCCATAGCCTCGAACAAATAAACACATTAGTTCGAGAGTGTAATGGAAGACAGCACCTGGACGATGCTCATGTAAACATAACAAACATTTACTGCACACGTCAACATAACGAAGCATAAGAAATAAGAGATTTAACTGATGACAGGATTCGATGGTTACATTTACATGTGGGCAGAGTTGGCTCTACGGCTGTGCGACCCGTGCGGCCCCATGAGGCACCGCAATAAGGAGGAACGCCGAATCAAAAGTAGGGGAAATATAATAGATGCAGAAAAATTTGGAAAAACGTTTGGTCTGTAAAAATTCGAACTATGATTGGACTGGGTGAAATAATGTGTGAAGTGGAAACTGTATATATTTTTTTATTCATACCCATGGCGTATACAAGTCTGCGATTTTTCTGTGGGTCATTTTACTGGTGCGGATTATACGCCGGAGGTTCGATGAAAAGATGTGCCACGCGGGTGAAAATTTTGTTTTGAGCCGCTCTTGCATGCGGGGAAGAATATACAAATACAACGCCACAACAGGCAAATTGCCCAACGAGGTGGCTGACTTAAGAACATCATGGATCCCCGAGCCATTTTTTGGAGGCCCTACCTACTACTACTACACCACACATGCACCCCCCCCCCGCCCCCCCCAACGAATCGGTACATGCGGTAATGTGCGTGTACGTGTAGTGAAACCTGACGTGAAGTTTTTGTTGTTTCTCTGTAATGCTTGTTATGTGTAGTGCTGCCATCTGCCACTAGTTTTTCTAACTATGAGTGAAGTGTTATGATTGAATGATTTATCGTTGTAGGACTGTTGCTCTCTGTGGCGAGACTTTTTAACGGGGAGATCGGCTCGCATTTGCGCCTTGAAGTTGGGAACCACAGAAAACCAACTTCAGCCGACCACCACTGTGGGGTTCGAACCCGGATCCTCGCATCGCGAGTCCGTCACTATAACCACTCGACCACCACAGCGGCCCGCCACAGCAGCATGATACAGAAAATACAGCAAACATGAAAATTACATGAAAAGCTATGAAGAGATTTTTAACGTAATTATAGTATATCTTTGTGTATATTTACGTAATTATAACCGTTTTGTAGGCATAGGCGTCTGCAGAGGGAGATCGCTCCCCCTTTCAGTAAAAAGTTATATTACTACTACTACTGCTAAACCACAAATGTACCTCGTCCATATTCCTCTGCGGGACTTCTAATGAATTGGTACATGTTAGAATGTGCGTGTCCGTGTTGTGAACCTGACGTGAAGCTTGTTTCCTTGTAATGGTTATTATAGTGCTGCCATCTACCACATATTTTTCGAATTATGAGTGAAGTGTAATGTTTGAAGATTTTACCGATGTAGGCCTGTTGCTCTCGGCGGCGAGACTTTTTGATAGGGAGATTGGCTTGTATTCGCACATCGAAGTTGGAACCACAGAAAGCCAACTTCAGCCGACCACCACTGCGGGACGGTGGGGTTTGAACCCGGGAGCTAACGATGCGAGTCCGTCGCTAAAATGTTGTATTGGTGACATAGATGGGCATTCACCCCCCCCCCGTTCCCTATACACACCCTCGATGACCACCCCCCCCCCCCTCCACCTCGTGTACGAAGGGTCTGCATCCGCTCGGTTTTGTAGATGAGGGGTACTGACGGCACTCGTGATTCGATATACGGTTTACTGGTGTACAAATATAATGCATAATACCGGAAGAAATTCGAAAAATCTAATGTGATTCGTATGTCCGTAGCAAATGCTGGAATCTGACCCGGATTTGATGCGAAAAGTGGAAGAGTACAGCAGCATCAAATACATGAGCGAGTTCTTCAATCAGAAGATCGCAGAGATGGAGCAAATACCTTTGGAGACGATCCTCAACCACCCGGATATACCTGATGGACTCAAACACATATTCACCACGACTAAATTCTCCAAAGGCGGGCAATTCGCTCTCATTCGCAAAGGTTTTCTCTTTCCATAATATATTTTTCTCATATTTCTTGACAACTAATACTCATTCATATACAGGGTGGATACTATCAACCGCCCAATATTAATACACGTGATTCCTTGTGAAAAACTTATACGGAAAAGTGTTTTCCGTTTTAGGATCGGACAAATATTAAGGGAGTTTTAAGGTTTTGAAATTTTGTGACGTGTCGGTTTTCTAACGGTCAGTCACACCACAAACACCCAACGAAAAAAAATTTCCGCATGCAGTGGGTTGCCGCTAATTGAAAATGAAATTAACACATTTAATCCCAAAATAGAAGCCAAGTTCAGTTTTTTCTTTCACGATTGGCGCTTTTTCTTCTTCGTGTAGAGTGGTTTTAACCTTGCTATTACGTACTACCTCAGCCCCACTATATTGGAAAATTTTCACCAGCTTTGTAAAGTCTTGGCCAAATGAGATCTATTGGAAAAATTGTTTTCCCAAAATCAACACTTTTTCCAAAGTGTGGAAATTTCCTTTCCTTCACTGTTAAGTCAAAATTTTTTTAGGGAAAGGGTAAGGGAAAAAACTGTTTTTTTTTGCACAGCTTTAGCTTTCTTGATTACTCTCAAGGTTATAGCATTGCTATCAGCGCAAAACCGACAAATTATACGTTGGGTGTACATTCGGTGAATTTGGCAGGATTGGAACGTAACATCATCAATTTTTAATGTATTATAACTCTTTAATTATTGGTCAAAATCAAAAAACTGAAAACGCTTTTCCATACTAGTTTTTCACTACGAATCACGTGTGAATTATTGGGTGGTCAATAGAATAGTATCATCACTGTATTAAATGGATATTTCCGTCTGTAAATTTTATAACCTGTACATTTTCTGTGATGTTGCAGGTGCGACAGGTGACTGGAAGAACATGTTATCCGAGGAACAAAATGAAAGATTAAACAAAAAGTTTGAAGAGAGGACCAAAGGGACAGACATTCCTGATTTGTGGAAAGAGTATATGAAATAGTCATTACGTTGTATAAAACACTGATTCTGTGTATATCAGGATGAGTCAGAAGTTTTGCAATATACGAATCACTTGATTGAACTCTTGCCGATGGTTTGATGGTGAAGAACCACGCTATTCGGTGAGATGACAACCCCGCTCGATAACCACAGAATGCTACTCATCATTTGGTCTGGCTCAGGGCCTTCGAATCTTCAGTTTTTGCATACCGGACTTCAGCTCAAGGCCACCCTTACCAGACGCGGTGCGAAAATAATAGTGGGGCCAGGGGCGTCTAAAGAATTTTTCTCCCCCTCCCCAATTTTTTTATTTGGTGGATAGAAAATTCTACTTACGAAATGTCATATATTATTATAGAATATACAGGAATGCTAAAAAAAAATCCATTATAAAGAATATAACTGAATTAACGCGAAAATTAATGGGAATTTTGATATGATACAAATTTTAAATTTGTGAAAGAAATAATTCCAGAACTTATAGAAATTCGGAATTAAAGAAGGGAAGAAATGGTTCCAAAATTAATGAATATTCAGAATCTATGAAGGAAATAATTCCAAAGCGGGACCTGGTGAGAGATCGAACCTGTCACACACCCCTAAGAGCAGCTCTGATCATCGAGATTCTTGCAATCCGAGCCATATTCCTTGAACCATCTGATTGCTGTGCTGATATCCACAACTAGGTACTTTGTCAGCCGGTGCAAGCACACATTTTGGCGCCCCGTGTAATGTAGAAGGAGCAGTTAAAGGATGAATTTAGTGCCCCCCAGCTAGTCCAGCGATCAGGGCATCAGACCCTCTTCCCCCACCCCAATCAGTTGCGGCCCTGTTGAGATCAACCGCCTTTTTGCCAAATAAATGGATTGCGCACACTTCGTTATGATCCGATTCACACTCGTAAAAAGCAAAAATTATCGAATCGGACATAGTTTCATTTTTTGCGTCTCGCGAATCTCACATTGGAACGAAGCAATGCATATCTATCAGCCGTGTAGGACGTTGATTCCTTCTATAGTGGTTAACCAAACCTTCACAAGTGGTTAATTTTCCAGTGATGTTTTATTCTGATGTGCAAACGATGCTCGTATGTAAATATCGCAATACCTTTGACTCATCCCATCGCATAGGATACGGAATCGAGGAATTCTGTCTAAAATGTAATCATATATTTTATTGCATTTGGCTTTTCTCAACATATTTTTAACGGAGAAGGTAAAATAAGCCGATAAATTCATTATAATAAAAGTGAACAAAAGTTATTCTTTGAGCCTCAACTCACTCGTACAAACAAAAAATGAATGGATTTTTCATATATTTTTCTGAAATGAAATCAAGATTTCAAAACCAGAAGAATTTGACCTTTTTTTAGCTGAAATCATTTTACGAATGCCCATCCGTATTTGCTGACTCTGACCCAAATTAGCTTTAGTTTTGATGCGAATCGCAGATGTCATTTACATATACAAAGTCACAAACGATTTGAAAAATCAATAATTTGCAAATTATTCGCAGTTAAATGACGTGGTTCCCATAGAGAAATGCACAGAAAGAAATAGATCCCCCCCCCCCCCGTAATAAAAAAATTTTCTTTTCGATAAAGAATCTTTTTTAAAGCATAAATTTCGTTTTTTGGTAATTCACCAACTTGCACAAAGTCACGGGTGACAATTTTTTTTTTACAAATTTGCATCGTTTATAAATGTTTTACATTAGATCGAAATGTAACGTTTAAAAAGAATTCTGAAACACATCTGAGGAGTTAATAATACTATTCATAGGAATTATTAATTTTTCACTGCACTGAAATTATTGCGCAATTAAATTTTAATTATTCACGAGGGAGACCATGAAGTTCGAAAGGGATTTCAGACGACTGTTCCGATGGTTTGTATTTTCTCGTATTGACTATGCAGAGCACCGATTCTTCGTATGGAAGAAGGGGATGTTTTATAGGCGTCCTTCTATATGAAAGTGATATACACTCAAAGATATATACGGGAAGAGGGGGGAATGACAACGTGGATTCGTGAACCAGACCAGACCAGAATTGAATTTGGAGCCGATTCCCATCCGTTTTGGGGACGACTGTCGGCATACGAACTGACCAAGAAGGTCTATGAAGAGGGAAAAGGAAAAGAGTTAGAAGAAAAAGTGGAAAGATATAGTAATATGCGTCAGACTATACAAAATTAAGTCAGGAAAAAATGCCACCACAACCAAAACCAGTTCCATCAGCAGGCCACATTTTTACATCTACAGACAAATTCTAAAAGTTCAGGGTGGAAAAGAGGACAAATAAAAAACACTGCATGGGTATCGCAGCGCAAAAACCTCATTCAATTTTAAGGATCAATATAAAGTACAAATGCGTGGTATAACAATATACAAGAAAATGAAATAAGACACTTTACACAGTTCTGCTCAGTAAGTGCTCATCAAAAATAAGTAAACATGAATATGTACACAATAAGACAATTGAAGGAATTTACCTTCAAAACAAGAATTTACAAAATTTCACAAATATTCCAGGAGTTGTACTACAGACGATTCCAATCCAGATGTAGAATTTGTTGTGGTCTTCTATATTTTCCCAATAAATGAGCATCATAATCCACAACGTCTCTCAAATGTTGATGCTCCGACTCTCTCATCCTATCGTATTGCTCACCATTTATTTTCTTTATGTAGTCAAATATGTGGGGAATTTTTAAGTAATTCCTGATGTTGATACCTCTAATGTACCATGGTGCTCTAGTGTATCTCCTGAGGAATTTGTTCTGCACCGTCTGTAAATTTTTTATGTTCATTTTACATGCATGTGACCATGCAGGTGAAGCATAAAGCATTGTAGGTCTGATAATAGTTTTAAAAAGAATAATTTTATTTTTCAGTGTAAGTTTTGCCTGTGGGAATGTGATTTTATTTAGCATCCCTGATACTCTATTTGTTTTATTTTTAACATATTCTATGTGAGGTGTAAAGGAAAGATTTTTATTTAGTAAACACCCCAAGTATTTTACCTGTGAAACAGGTCTCAGTACACTGTCTCCAATTAGGAGAGGCTGTCTAGGAAGTATTCGTCTTCTAGTAAACCAAACAAATTTACATTTCTCAAAATTGAGTTTGATAGCTGACTTATCACACCATGATTCAACATAGTCAATGGTCTCTTGTAAATTATTTAGAGCTTGTGTAGCATCCCTACTGCTACACAAAATAGCACAATCATCTGCAAACAGAGCAATGGTTCCATTTTGTGGACCACGAATATCGTTTATGTAAAGTAAAAATAGCTGAGGTCCCAAGACACTACCTTGTGGGACCGAGGCTTGAATTGGCTTAACAGCAGATAATTTATCCTGAATTTTCACTTGGAAAGTTCTTCCCAAAAGATAATTATAGAAGAATATAATAAAATGTGGTGGGAAGTCAAGATCAATCATTTTGGAAAGCAAAGTGGCATGATCGCAACGATCAAAAGCCTTTGAAATATCCGAAAATGCAGAAGCCGCAAAATCAAAGTGGTTAAAAGCATCTGTAATAAATTCTGTGACTCTGATAAGTTACGTTACACATGAATGTTCAGCCCTGAACCCATGCTGTTCCGGTCTAATAATATTGTTTACTTTCAAAAATTGTGTGAGTCTTGAAACAATGATACGTTCGAACACCTTACTAAAATTACTCAATAGGCTGATAGGCCTGAAGTTTTGAGCAATTAAAGGATCAGTATTTGACTTATGAATAGCTTTTATGATTGATTTTTTCCAAGGTGTAGGGAAATAATTATTCTGAATAGCAGCATTAAAAATATTGTTAACAGAGTTTAAAGTGTTTACTGGAAGACATTTGAGCGCTTTATTGCTGATACCATCTATTCCAGATGCTTTTTTGACATTTAATTTGTTTATTGTTTCTCGTATCTCATTTGTGGAAGTAAGTTCCATATGGGAGTTGGTACGGCTGCCATAGTGGTGTAGATACTGAGCAACCCTACGTCTGATTCTGAGCGATGTAGCTGCAGGTTGATTAGAATTTCGTGTAAACTGCCTTTCATATCCTTCAGCAAAGGAATCAGCAATTTCTCGATCTGTAAAGACAAGTTCTCCTAAGCTATTTTTTAGTTTGTATATTCTAGTGGTCTTAGGTTTGCACAGTCTCCATGCACGCCATAGTTGCCCATTTTCTGCCGTGACGTTGCTTATAAAATCTGAGAATCTTTCGTTCACATGTGCCGCCACCTCTTTTTTGATTTCCCTTTGAAGTTTGTTTAAAATAATCTTGTCTATGTTCCCTCTAAAGGTTTGCCACCTTTTTCTCACCCTGTTTTTGTATTGTATCTTATCGAGAATTTCCTTAGGGAGACCAAAATTTTTATTACTTACGTTTTTTTCAGAGGAAACCTCGTTAATTGTGTTCTTAATAAGTGTAGTTATATGTTCTACTGCCTGATCAATGTCTTGGGCACTAGGATCATTTAATTCCAAAGTAGGTAAATTATCCAGTATTTCAGTATATTTTACCCAATCAACTTGTTTCAAAATTTGTTTTTTCCTAGGGATTAAGAAGTCAATAGAGACGAAAAGTGGATTATGTGTTGAGTAAAGAATAGGTTTAACATGCATTTGTATGTCATGAAGAAAATTTTTTGCAATACCAAAATCTATTACATCAGGCTGTCCAAAATTTTGTGGAGGATGGTGCGTTGGTTCAGGTGAAGAGATGATATCCAAGAAATTGTCCAAACAAAATTTCCTCAGGATTCTGCCCTGCCTGTTTGTGGTCCTAGAGTAAAACAGTGATGATTTGCAATTCCAATCACCAATTGCCATAACTGGGATAGATGTGTTGAATATTTCTCTTAAAAGTTCAAGGTCCACAAGATTGTTAGGTGGTTTGTATATAGCACAGAATCTCATTTTGACTCTGTTTATGAAAATTGTAGCTGCAACAGCCTCTATGTTATGAGAATTTGGCAAGGAAAATTGTTGACAAGGGATATGATTTCTCACAAATAATGCAACACCACCTCCACGATTATGAATTCGATCATTTCTAAAACACTGATAACCATTTATGTCGAATTTGTTGCTCAGAAGGAGCCAGGTTTCACTAATAAGCGCTATATCCACCTGATAGTCATAGAGTGTTTGTTTAAAAAGTTCTTTTGAGCCACTCAGACTACCAGCATTCCAGGCCATTAAGCAAAGTGGCCTGGGGGGGGCGTTAATTAATTGTGTAATTGTTAGGAATTTCCAGAATCTGAATCAAAGTTTCAATAATCAGCTGTACTTTGGTAGGGTCAATACTAGCTGATTTAAGTAATTTATCAAAACTCTTGATAAGTGTATTGCTTTCTGTTGGGGAGCACCTTTCGATGACTACATTTTGTTCTTTCATTGTAGGCAAAACTGCTGTGCAGTTTACAGTTCCAGAGTCTTTTATGGGGTTTGTTAATTTGCCTTCCTCTAAAACATCAATTGTCTCTTCATGAGATGGATTCGTGAAGCTGGCTACCTGAGCCTAATGTTTCAGTGCCCAGGGCTACAACTGTTTGGTCCTCAAATAGCGTATATGGCGCATTCATCAGTAATGCAGTCAGTGGAATGCAGCCATTGGTTAGTCATTTGGATGGGTGGGCTCACATCGCGATAACCCTGGTTCGATTTTCACAGGCCACGCAGTAATGGTCGGCTTAAACTGATTTTCTGCGGTTTTCCAATTTCGACGCGGGAATGCGAACCGAACCTCTCCTCGGAGAGCATACAATTATGACCTTCAACATTTAAAATTCACGCACAATACGAACACAGAAAATAAACTAGGCTGAGGAAAAAAAAAAAAGCTTAGTCATTTGCTTCTGAATTTGGAAGGCGGATGCCAGCACTCCTTGAGCATATAGCAGGTATTCTAAAAACAGTATCGCGCTCAAAAAAGCCTAACAATAAAGAATAAATTAACTGAAATTTGTCAACTGCTTTTTTGGGCATTTTGCCTGTTGTGGCGTTGCATTTGTATTAAGGAACAAACTTCCTTTTACTTACATAACGACACACATTCCTCGTGATACTCCTCTCTTTCAGCGAAGGGTTTGAGGGATACACAAAACCGTATCAAAGATGACCAACGGAGTGAAACTATATGAATTGATGCGGTTAAATATTAAAAGTCAATACGGAGACATAAATTTTTATTTCATGCTTGAAAAGGTGTAAATAAAAAGTTGAAATCAATGTTATTGCGTGGATATTAACTCAGAAGTAGGTCCGACTCATTATTTCGTTTTTTGGGCTTCGTATATCTCTAAGCGAACTCAATATTTGCAAAGTCAAGAACTCAATTATCAATTCTTAAAATTATTGATGTGGTGGAAAACGCTCCGCGTTTCCCCTACAGTAAAATCGGGGATTTTAACAGTGATTTCTATGGGAATCATCCTTTGCCTGTCCCTCAAAGTGATGCGGATGATAATTATGATGTCTATGAGAAAAGCCTCGGTGAGCTGAGCTGAATAGAGCCTAATTTGCCAGTTCCGTGGCACAATTTTTAAAGGTCACGCTACTGGTCTTATCCGTGGGTCACTACAGGAGTGACCTATCTTGTGGGGTGAGAGTGAGTGTATGTGAAAATGTGTGTAAGATGTGGTGTAAGGACAAATTTGGGAATTAAGTTAAAAGCTCCAACCGATTAAACTTTCAGCCGAGTCAAACAGCACCTATAAGAGAAAAGAAAAATTGCCCAAGTCCAGTGACAGAACGCCATTGGCCTAGGGCCCGCCTGCTCAGGATTGGCTGTTGACCTGTGGGAACAAAATAGACGAAAAATAAAGTCCAGAGGTCAAAGGAAAAAGAAGAGAGATAGTGAGATTTTTTCTTTTTTAAAATTTTCTAATTTTTTTGGGGTTTTTGGATTTTTTGCTAGAAGTGGTAGAGAAAATAAAAAAAAAGATAAAAAAGACATTTAGAAAGAGGACGCTACAAAAGGAAGGGGGAAGAAAAAATAGAGGAGGGGGTCCGGCCGGAGACAAGTTGCCAGGAATTAGGCGATGGTTTCCTTCGACAAATTTTGTTGGCGTCTTTCCCTCATCCGCCGTGCGAAATCGTCCATGGCTTTCTTGTTCTCAGGAGATGAGAGGACTGCCTTCACCCATTCTTGGGTAGTGAAGATGGCCATTCGAACCTTAGAGATGGCGTCATTTCTGGAGAGCCCTTCTTCTTCTGTGAGTTTGACCAATACATCCTGATAGGCCAGTTTTAATAAGTCCATTGGGTCAACCTCAGCTTCATCCAGACTGGTGTCTGGCGAGTAGGATGTGGACGTTTCGGCTGTTGCCGGGATAACAGCTGCTGGTTTGGGCGTTTGAATCGGTTCCGCTGCTCTCTGGATACCCTTGATGGTTTTTGGGCGCTTTCCCTTCTCTGCCAGTTTGAAGTTTTTGCTATAAGGAGAAAATTCACAGCTTTTAAAGTTCGCTGTATGGAACTTTTTGCAATTTGTGCACTGGGGTTTATTGACTCCGCGTACATTCGTACAGTCTCTGGTCGGATGTGGCAGGATACACTTGACACACTTCACCGGTGCCGAGTAGGACGACGAGTGATGCCCCCAGGCCTGGCATCAGAAGCATTGAATGTGCTTTTTGGCTCCTCTTGGGCGATATTTTTCCACTTTAACTCGGAGCATATCCAGGGATTTCATCTCCAGCAGCTTGTCAGACGTCGGGAAGGGGGGGAGCTCTACCTTCCATAAGGGGGGAAGCTTAGCTCCGTCCCTTCTTCGGCGCATCTGCTGTACTCTGATGACTGCATACCCGGCTTCCTGTAAAGAAATGAAAATGTCCTCGTTGGAGGAAAGTGGGTCTAGGCCCTTCACGACGTATGTCGCTGGCTTTTCAGAGTCGAGTTGGAACGAATGAAATTCGATTCCCTTCTCATTGCAGTATCTTGTTACTGCTCTGTGATCATTTTCGTTAGCAGGAACAAGATCACGGGCCAGCTGTCTCCAAGCCCCATTGGCTGTTATGATAGCAGGCGGGATCTTGGATTTTCTGTTCCGCTGCTGCGTTGCGATTGCCCAATCAGACCTTGTGGGCGGGTCCTCAGACGACGCTTCAGGAGAGAGCGTTTCGATTGGCTCGCTGGGAGGAGTCTGCAGTCCATTTGAAGTTGCCACGTTGTCGGCGATCATTGTCGAATTACCCGGTGGCGGGAATGGTACCGGCGAGAAGATGGACCTACTGGTTTCTCCGGCAGCGGTCTCGTTGATTACCGTCTTTTTCGATGGCTAGTACCTTTTCCTTACGATTTCGCATCGGCTAGGATCAGCGATGACAGTGAGGAGGTAACTGCTTTCGATCAGAGTAGTTCTTGCTCCGATTCTTTCTTCTTCGGTCTCCATCGTTTTGACATCCACGAACAGCTGGTAGGTGTCCCTGAAAAGAGAAAATGTCTTGCATGTCCTTTCGGTTGCCTCAGGTTCGAGGATTGCAGCAATTTGCTCGTTGCTAAGCCCAAACATGAGCTGTGCGATTGCTTCCACTAGACCAGCAACTTGATCATCTGGTTTGTTCTCTGCATATTTTCGGGACAGATTCCCTATTCTTTTCCATTGGGCCTCTATCTCCTGGTTGAGTTTCGTATGGAGGTAGTAGCATTTCAGCGTACCGCTCTTCATTTTTCCGGGAGAATCAGGGGTGGTTGGCACGTGCGGGATCGATTATCTGAAATATAAGAAAATGGCGGAGCACAAAAATATGCGACCGCACACTACGAGATGCACGCTCAAAGCCTCGGTGATGCATGTGCAGTTACCAAAATAATGCGAAGGGTTTTTGACCACTTGCCTGATTTGCCCGTGTCTAGCACGGGCATCCTTGCCCCTAGAGGGAGGGAGCTAATTTTTAACGAAAAGCAAAATTTAACTAAATCTTCACAAAAGCTATGGCTTCATGCGACATTCACCTGCAGATAGTGATACTAGATGAGGAGAGTATGGATTACTATTATAGCGGTATTTGGGACTCCGATAGAACAATTACCCCCCAACGCAAAAGATGTGTTCGGGTGAACTATATATAACGTATACATGTTTGTTGATAATATACACGTTTGTTGACATCATCATCGTCCCTTCCACAGACCTTCAAGCCTGTTTCCGCCCATTCCCCCTCCTTCTATAGGGATCAAGATGTTTGGTTGGTCACCCTTGAGGTTTTGCTGTTTAAATTAAAGGCCATTAAGTTTGGGGGGCCCTGTGCCAATAGTTTCTTTTCGCTCAGTTCTTGAATATTAACGTCTAAACATCACGACGTTTTCTGCCATCTATCGGCAGACAAGGAAACGTAATCAAGAAAATTAAACGAATATCCGTTGAATTTTCCGTTTTTAATTTTCTTGCATAATATTATACAACAGCTGCTGCCATCTGATAGTTATAAAAGAAAAAAAAATAGAACTTACATTTAACGTCATCCCTTATGACAGTAAACTCTTAATCGAAGAAAGAAATATTTTTGAGACTACGAAATCATATAGGCCACAGCCGTACAGCTCTCGGATAAAACTATATAGCGGACCGACCATATTTACATCAATAACGTATGTTAATCAAGGAGGTTATAACACATTAAGTTATTCTTCCCTCCATGTATGTTAATTAGGCTGACCATATTTCCTCGAGAGAAATACGGGACATTGAGTTTCTAAATACGGGAAAATACGGGACATTGCCAATTATCGCCAAAACCGAGCAAAGTTGCAAAATATTGTTAAAATTACGGTAAAATCACAATGGCGGGAAATGAAACGTTACTGCAAATTGCAGTGGATTAAAATGAATTTCACGAAAAAAACGTTCACCAAGACAAATGTGGGAGATAAATATTCTCATTCATAGTTGTAATTATCATAATATAGTTTATTAGTTGAAAAATAATTTCAATCTTTGACTTCAATAAAGAATAAAAATTCAAGTAAGCGTCGTGTAAAATACGGGAAAAACCGGGACACTTTCGCGAAAAAGTCGGGACGACCAAAAATACAGAAAATACCGGGACTGTCCCGGGAAATACGGGACGTATGGTCACCCTAATGTTAATAGATTATTTTGTACTCATCAGAGTCGGTAATCTGGCCAATCATTGGCACGTTTTTTTTATTCAACTGGCTCTTTTTAGCGAGAGTTTGTTACATCGATAGTAGCCTGTATCAGCAATATCGTCAGTAAATGTGATTTTCCTTTAGCTTCGAATTCAAAGCGGGCCGCCGTGTTTGTTGACAAAAATTTCGGACGGCTTTGACTAGTGGGGTAAAAATAACCTGTATTCAGAATTTGCTGTCATCTATGGTTTAGAAATAGTACTAGTTGAGAGTTTTTCGTTTGCTTTTTGAGTAATAGATAGCAGCAAAAGCCCTATTTTTTTTTTCTGTTTGTGATTCATTAATGAAATTTTCAAATTCTTAGATAGATGGCAGCAAAAGCCATCATCGACTTCAAATGACATAAGTATACTAGTGACCATATGGAGATTAAATATTTTAGGGGGTGATCCTGGCTAGAAATTTTTCAAGGATCTGGCAACTCTGGCTCAAACTCCAAGTAATGTAAACATTAGTGTATGTGTTTTTGTTGTTTACGCGGGAAAAATGCAGGTCTCGCGACATTGTTCCGTTTCGTTGTGGCGAATTCAAAACTCTTTTCACTGATGAGATAAAAAGTCGTGTTGAAATGTGCGCCGAGAAGCGGAAGCCGGTGCCGCCGTCGGGCCACTTGAAGCGGCAAGCTCACAGGGTTTACATCGAAACAAATTTTCCCAACGCCGTACTTTCGTCCGTCCCCGACGAATACGAAATAATTGCTTTCTCCGAATTGGCCGCTTACGAAGATTACACCAACAAATGCATTCTCGTACGTTGCTTTTGTCAATCAATTTGAATTTTGTACTCTTTGAACATTTCCCCCCCCCCGTAATGGGATTCTAATAATTTTACAGTTTAGGTTGTACTCATGGTCCCCCCCCCCTTCCCAACATCACGGGCTGAGAGGAGTTGCGCCAAATTTGGCGATTTCTTCAAGGTTTTGCTCCCTTGGCGACAGGCTAAGGAGAACAACTGTCGTATGGTCCGCCACTTGGCGATTTTTTGGCGCCACACATTTCTGATGGCCCGACGAAGAGTCGCCAAGGCCGTCAGACACTACGGACGCCGAAAAAAAAACATCAGCGTGCAAAACATAATAGAAACCACCAAGCATAAAAAATAGAAAAAAATATATCAGTTAAAAAAAATTACACCTGGCCCATTTTTTTAATAATAAACAGATCGGGGCATAAGGAATTCCGGGCTTAAATATACTATGTATTAAAACTAAAACCCTTACCCTTTTTTTAATAAACGGATCCGGGCATGAAAAATTCTGTAGGTTCATTTTAAATAATAAACCGATAAGACAGAAGGCATGGCAATGGATGAATAACTAATAAATACAACGAAATAATAAAACGGTATGATACAACCTGAGCAGTAGATAATCCAAATGACTCGAGCTACCGAAGGGAGGAATAATAATCAGAGACGCGCTGGAAATGGAACAACAAAGCTGTATTAAGAGTACCTTTCAAGCGGCTTTTTGGAACAACGTCTGTTTAGAATTTTTGAAAAAAATGTGGTGAACAAAAGAAAAATCCTGTTTGGCAAAGCCAGCGCCAGTCTTGGCAACTTATCGCGAGGAAAAAGTCACCAAAGTCGTGGCGGACCATACTGCATCTGTTCCGAGTCGCCAAGGCGGTGTCTTAGTTCTCATTATCATATTCGTCATTATTGAAATTTATTTAGGCCAAAACCATGTTCGTCATTGGACATCCTTTGTTGGGGAATTTTTCAATTTCTCATGGGTTTACGAAATAACTGCAATAAATGTGAAATTTGCCAATTTTGACGAATAAATGCTAAGATTTGAATTTTTACTACTTTTCTGTGAAATCTCAATAATTTAAATTTTATCGTTAATTCTTCCATGTGTTTCCAAGCTATAATTGGCACCTTAAAAGAATATGAAACTAAATAAGAAAATAAAGGATCTAGTATCAGACTCCACATGTTACATGACTGGGTGATTCATGCTGCATGGGCAGAGATACGGGGTGTGCATTGCCCCCAGCATCGACTGATCTAATGTATATATTTATATATCAATTGACATCATCATCATCGTACCCCCACAGCAATAATGACCGTGGTCCCCCCCCCCAGACTTCCAAGTGTCTCTCCGCGTATGCAATGCTGGGCATATAAAGTAAATCTTGTGAGTGTTTTATTCATTAAAGAATTCAAAGAATTTAATTCTGTTGTGGCCAAGACGAAGATAACTTTTTTTTGATGAGCAGTGCGTATTTAAGCAACCAAAAAGAAACAAAAGTATCACTGTATAAGTCGTGCTTCAAAGGTGTCATTCATCTGAGTAAATATCATATATTGCTGCTTTCCTCAATAAATATGAAGATGGTTACTCCAGCATAAGTTTGACAATGAAATTCTAGATCTTAAAATACGGGTTCATTTGACTTTCATTTCCAAGTTCTATAGCAGAATTATGCTAATCAACAATTTGAAAGGATCAAACTTTCTATTCGCACATGTTTTGTGGAGTAAGTTAGTAGATTTGAAATACTTTGGGCTGTCAAGGGCATTTTAACGAGAAAAAAAATTCACAAATGAGTATAGTAGAGTCTCGCTCATCGGACATAAACTGGCCATCAGATAATACGGAGGTGTTAAGGAAAAGCCTATTAAACATCAAACTATGTTATAATTTTTTACATTACGAACCTAATAATCATGTTTACAGCAAAACAACAGGAAACATTGAGTGAGAAAATGAACTTACAGTTACAGAATATTTTGAAGTTAAATGCAATACTTAAAAAAGTTCAGTCCTGTGATGATTTTAAAAAAAATTGATCGTAGTCTGCTTTCCTGACGGGGGTGCTGTTTCTTCGCTGCCAAATCTCACCATCTTTGCAACATCATTTTGTTGATTCCTGTAGCTTCTACTTGTTGCTCAATGTATTTAACTGCAGTTTTTAGAGCCTTAATTCCGTTGTTATGTGAAATTCTGGAAGCTCAACAGTTGGTGCTTGATCTTTTTTTGCTGTGAGACGTCGGATAATACAGAAGGTCGGATAAACGAGACTATGTTGGAATTGATGAACGGCATAGTATTCTGCTGAAGACACAGCAGCAGAAGAGAATTAAAATAAATTCACTTTACACATGACATCCAACCAGTGCCGTCTTAATGCATAGGTCCGCTGAGCACGGCCCAGAAACTTCAAGTGCAGAGGGGTCTCATGAAAATTAGATCTGGTTTAAATTATTGAGAGTAAGCATTTCTAGCAAGGTGGGCCGCAGAAAAATCATTTTAGCCGAGGGCCTATGAGATATGTTATTTTTTTAATATATTTTATTTATTTTTTAAACTTTATTTTTTGTGAACAAATACAAAATTTTTTACCTGAATTTTTTTGCAAATAAATGCAAAATTTATGATTTTAAAATTTTTTGCAAAATTTTGAATTTTTTTGTGAAATTTACGTATCTGTACTCATCGTAAAAACATTTTTATTCATTCAGACAAAAAAAATTGCACCAAAAAATCCAATCCAGACAAAAAAGCACCTTATTTTTTCGCAGAATTTGACATAATACCTTCAAAAAAATAGTTTCTTACCAAAATGTACCGCTAGTATGGTCTCAAGGAGCAATCGCACCAAGAAATAGGGTTTGCCGGAATAAGAATTCACACACACAAAGCCCAAATGTAATGGGTCTTGTGGCCAATACTTTCTTCATTGGTTCTAGAATTCCTTCTCATGATATTTTAGCTTGCCGAAAAAGAAGTACCAAATTTCTTTTTGTCAGGCATCTTGATTTTCATGATAGCGAAAATGTTTGGTGAGCTAAAAAATTATAGGTTGCCAAGGAGCAACAAACATCTGCAACATCGTGAAGGTGAAAATTTTTACAAACATTTCCGGCTTTGGTATAGGCAATTTTTTTTCAGGGTCAAACACATCCGACAGCCCGAAAAGGCGTCAAGGCCATAACTGACACTACAGACGCCAAAAAAAAAATCATCAGTATAGACAACATAAGAATTATGGAAATCAATAAATGTAATAGTAAAAATATCACTTTCTACACTAGACAATATGAGATATCCACAGATGCTTTTAAATTAACAACTGTCTTTCCTGTTGTATAAATAGATACGTGGAATTGTGTAATATCTATTTACATAATGTGTATGGTTTTTTTCTGTAGGGGGAAATCAAACACGCCTATCCTATATGCGAAAGACCCAAAAATGGACACTTGAGGAAGCTGTTGCTGGTTGATGGTAATGTTGCAGTTGTTTTTATTTTTTGGCATATACAATTCGCGCTTGCTATAACGACCCCACATTATAGGCCTTAATATTTTCATAGGCCTATTGGGACTATCATATCCTTTCAATATAACATCCATTTTTGATAGGACAAGTGGAGTCATTATAAAGTGCGTAGACTGTATATTGTAGAACTTCTTTTGTCCAAAATAAAAAGAGCTGAACTTATTCTGGATGAGAAAAACTCTTGATATTGGGTCATTCTTGTAGGGGATCTGTAAAAGTTCTAAAATAAGGGACTTAAAAGCTAATACTTAACTAAAAATTGTACTAATTTATTAGTCCAACAAAATTAGCTTGCAATTTATTCTCATTCTTTATAGGCTGAATACCTCTATAAGGTGGTCCTTGCCATTAAATACAGATTCAAATTCTATAGAGGAGTGCGTACAAAATACTTGTGCAGTTAAAAGTAGTAGTAGTTCTTTGCCACAACTGTGAATGGGGTGTTTCTATAGATCTTATTGATTGATATAGTCTATATTTTGTCAATTTCCACTTAAAGTTGTTAACAAAATACCGTAGAAGTCTGTTACAACAGCTGAAAATTACAGAAGAAATTTCCATTACAATAGACTTGTCATCATAATTGTCTTTTAGATAATTTTGTTCTGATATTAGCGAATGAACAGGATTCTTTCTCTCCAATTGTGAAATTGATATTTGAATCATTGCAGTTGATTCTCTTAAACATTTTTTTTGCCTAAAATTTCATTTCTCAAAACAATTTAGCCGACTACACAATTGAAATTCTCTATTATTATCTCATTGCTCAATTTCATGGACTCTATAAAATGTTTCCTCTAATACTAACGTATATTCTATGCATGATGTGTCTGGTCATTCCAAAATGACATAAGTTACTATCAAACCCTGACAGAGAAAGATTACTGTTAATTACTACTACTGCTAAACCTCACATGCACCTCGTCCATATTCCTCTGCGAAACTTCTAACGAATTGGTACATGTTGGAATGTCTGTGTTGTAAACCTAACGTAAAGTTGTTTCTGTGTAATGCTTGTTATGTGTAGTGCCATCAATTTTTCTAACTATGAGTGAAGTGTAACAATTGAAGATTTTACCATTGTTGGCTCTCTGTGGTGAGACTTTTTAATGGAGAGATCAGCTCTCACATTCGCCTCAAAGTTGGAAACCACAAAAAACCAACGCCAGCTAACCACCTCTGTGGCGATGGTGGGGTTCAAACACGGGTCCTTGTGATGAGAGTCTGTCACTATGACCACTCAACCAGGCCCGTCATTTAGAGGGGCAGGGGGCCGTTGTTCCCCCCCCCCCCCGGCTTTTGAAAATACACTAAAAATGGTATATACATACATACATTGAGTACATGTGCTTTGCCCCCCCCCCCCCATGGAAAAAGTTAAAATGAAGGTCCTGCACTCAACCACCACGGCAGTTTCTGTTAATCACTTGAAGTAGCAGAAGTTAGTATTATAACGGAAGCTTCATAATTTTGAACTTGCTACAAACTAATATTTAACATTAGCTTTTTGATGATCAATTGTGAATCACTTGTAATAGCGAGATTCTCTAAGACATAGCTTAGTCATTATAATGAACTTTAGCTTTACTTTAACACTTTGAAGTTTTATTTTAACTTTTCACACACATACTTGAACCTTCTGTACTTTGAGTTGTATCCAAACCTTTGTCTTTGTGTTATGTTTTCACTTTATGGGAGTTACAGAAGGAGGGGGGGGGGGCTTCTAAATTGTCATTTGGTTTTAGTTTTGTTCTAATTTGCTAGGTTTACTAGTGACATCATAGAAAATTTAACTTTTGATGGCTAGTAATAGTGCTTGTGTTGCAACCCAACCCTCTCATGGGAAATAAAGAGGAAGCAGACACAATATATGCAAAGCATGGAATTATTTCACCCAAAATCTAACTGTGGATGCCAAAAACTACAATTTTCTTCACTGAAACTTGTGCTAAACAAATTGGAACTGATTTCATGATGCTGAGTTCTTGAACAAGCTGGGCTATCAATTATAAATACAGTCTGCCCTCGGTTTACAAACTTAATTCATTCCTGGAGTCTGTTCATATACCATTTAGCATAAGAATCAATGTAAAATTAATTAATCTGTTCCTATCATCCTGAAGTTTTCTAGTGTGGATTTTTGCAGCAGCTCCTGTGCACAATGTGAAACTAATAGAAATCATCAAAATAATAAGTTACTGAAAGAATAACCACCGTATGAAAGAGACAAAATGGAAACGATGCAGAGGCCATCAAAATGTTTGCCCAAGACAATCTGGCCACAATATCCTCCAAGCCAAATTCATAGTTCTGTAAAATATTTGCTGTTAAGCTTTGTCAATGATAGCAAATGCAATACACAAAGTAAAATATTAAGATAATGTTTTGAGAAGTCATTAAGTGTGTTAGATTTATGCCAAAAATTATTGTAAAAAATTTTTGAAAAAGTGCTCTGATGTACGGATCTTGAAATTTGAAATAAACTGCTGAGATCCACGGAGATCTCAGAGTGAGTGATGGGAGTTGTATTTGGGTGCGGAACACATTATTCAGATTAAATTAAATTTTTCAACCAACTTTTCTTTCAAAAATAAAACATGGCCAAGTGACCACAGACTTCTGAAACATCCTTCCCTCAAGATTCAGTCCTTTTTGTGTGTTCATAAATCAATACTAGTTCTTAAACCAAATTATTCACAAACTGAGCCGTTAGTAAAGTGAGGGTTGACTGTACAGTAGAGCTTCAATTATCCAGATCAGGTGAAACTAGAGCCCATCCAGATAATTGGATAATTGACAAAAAAATTTTATTTCCTAGTAAAAAGAACAAATTTTGTTTTAGTATGTAATGTTGATGAATGACGATGTTTTTACCTGTTTCCATGTGGCCAAGTGTTGCATTTTCTTGCAGGTGAGTAGCTGTAGATGGTCATACTCAGGCGGCTTCTCCATCCGTTTTAGCGCTGTCAAGACAATCAAACACTTCACCAGCTGTTTCTTACGTCCTCAAATGACACTTTCGTCTTTTTTTTTTCTGTCTCTTCTTCCTCTTGCTTTTCACTGCCATTACTTTCATATTTCAGTGTAGCCATTGAAAATGACAAGACTAGTGAATCATCATCTGCTATCGCTGCACTAACACACTTTATCATTCACAGATATTAATTTTTTAAAATAAGGATTTTTCTGATTTCTTTCTTTTTTTTTAAGTGATCCAGATAATTTGAGTTTACTGTACGTCACAGAAGGCATGTCTAAAATTAATTGACCGTGTCATTTTTATAGACGTGGGAATCTCTGGTGGGGAGATTGATTCCTGTAATAACTAGCACAGAACTTTGTCCATAAGGACCTATGCTAGTTAACCATACCAGCTAACTTACTGCAGAATGACTAAGTTGAATGAAATGTTTTTTAACTGTATGTTAAAAATTAATTTCATAGATGTAAATAAATTAAACCATTAGTGTCATTGCAGCTTTTCAGCCAAATGCAGCTGGTGGAAATGAACCTGTATTGACTGTGTTTCTTTTTGATTCCCTCGCTGAAGCTTCTGCCAAGCATGGTAAAGGGGTAGGTGTTGTTTGTTGGATTAATTATTTCATTCATTTGCACATGTCTTTTTATATAAAACTATGCTGCATTTAAAAAGTATTTTATTGTTAGTGTTTTCCGCTAAAGCACCTCATATTGTTGCTTTTTCAGCCTCAAACTTATTTATATGGTATGGACAAACCGAATCCCGGGTTATTGGTACAGCCATCCCAAATCATAATATAATTAATTTGCTTTGTCAATGCACCAGTAATCAGTACATCTAAGATGTAATTTTCCAGGCAGTCAGGTATTTAACCCTATAAGAGGCATTAGCGAGATATCTTGCCTCTTATTTTAGTATTGACAAGCTCAGGATATTTCATTTAAAAAAAAGATATGTCCACATAATATTATGTCCCTAATAGCAGCTAGTCATCCTTGCTGCTGACAGGAAGGGTGGGGGGGGGAGAGAAAGGCATTGACTCTACTCATCGGGCCATGCTGTTTTTAGAAGGTTTCTTGTAAATTTTTAAGTCTGTTTTCAAAGGATTTGACTCAAGATCAGAGCCTTTCAAAGGGTTTTAATTGATCAAAATCAAAATACAGTTGAACCCCAATTTAAGGAATCAGTTAAGGGGCCATTCAAGTATTACGCAAGCAAATTTTTAGCCATTTTTCCCCCCTTGTCAGCAAAATTTCTTCATCAACTCTGCCCCTCTGAATCCTAATGCATATTGGTGGGATCAGAGACGTACACGGGAGGGCATAGGGGAATTTGTGCCCTCCCCCCACCCCCCGACAATCAAAAATTACTTTTTTTAATTGAAATTTCCGGAAAAAATACCTTTATATGTTATTATAATCAATTTATGTTAATAATCAATGTTATTTGAAGGCTATAAACACTCTAAATTTATCTTTAATAAATTCATTGCGACCCACCCTCTAAGCCATATAATGATAAATTGCATAAACGCCCTTGGACTAAATATGGCCCTGGGAAAATTATTATTGTTTGAATTGAAGAAAATCATTATATCTAGGTTGTGATTAACACAAATAATGCACAGAAACTTTAAAAAAAACTGCCTTAAGTCAAGAAATTCATTTAATCAGAGTTTGTTGTATTGGGGTGCAGCTGCATTCATAAGCATAATCATAGACAAACAGTTATGAGCAATCGCTGGCTTATAACTATGATTGGTTCCAACAGGTTAGTTATACGTCTACAGTTTCATTGTTTGCATTTATATTATTCTTTTTTTATTTTATTTATTTAGTTTTGTCATTGAAAGGGTGTTCTGTATAATTTAAATTATATGTTGTTTTATTTGAAAATTTACAACTTGGTATTTGAGAAATGAATAGGCTTATGGTGTTTTGGCTGACATCTGACTCCAAGTTGAACTACACTGATTACACAACATTTAATATAAAGGTTATAATTAATATAGATAGGCCTATACAGAGGTATGAGAGTGGAATCAAGTAGCTTCGACTTTTTCGTAATCTGGAGCTTAGCTGCTGGACTTTCACACACACATAATACAGCACTTCTATATCTGTGAATAGTTATCTGGTCATGTGATCATCTCGTATTTTAGCACAGTATGTACTGAGCTTCTTTCACAACACCAGAGCATGTTGGTTTGATTTGAACCAATAGTGAGATGTACTGATACTGATGCCAAGGCACTGCTCATACTATAATTCTTATCATTCTATTTTGTTACTGTCGGACTTGTAATTTTTAACAATAACAAGTAAATTGTAAATAGGCAACTACACTTACAGCGATACCTCAAATTAGTAATTTGTTTTCAAAAAAGTTGCAAGTTGAGGTAAATTTTCTCGCTAATATATTGTTAAAATGATGAACCAACTAAGTTTCTCATCCAAATCTGATGGGCATAATCTGTTAAGTTTAACTATCATAGTGTACAGAGTGAAATCTTGATATAACAATACTCTGAGACCAAGAAAAAACATCATTGTAGATGGATTATCTTTATATTGAAAGGTGGTGGTTTGACATTAGATTATAGGCATTTCCAAATAAGACTTGAAAAATATTGCTGTCAAAGATTTGCTGTTATATCAAAGTATCATTATAGTGAGGTTTCACTGCATTAATTTCTA
Organism: Pholcus phalangioides; assembly: GCF_987345545.1. Taxonomy (NCBI): domain Eukaryota; kingdom Metazoa; phylum Arthropoda; class Arachnida; order Araneae; family Pholcidae; genus Pholcus; species Pholcus phalangioides. Next base: position 1,259,795 of record NW_028301608.1, on the reverse strand, counting down.
CCAACTCTAAATCACTCGCATAAAAAAAATTGGGATGGCCAAATGGCAGGAAAATGTCCATAAATTATGGTTGCCCTTATTTTTTCTTATCTATTTTTGTGTCTCTAATGTGACTTTCATGGGAAAACATTACTTTTTAAGAATGTGACATCAAAAGCATTCAAGCTCTGTGCAAAGAATCATTTTTAGGCTGAGACGATGTAAGTGTGGGTGACATAAGTTGAGTTATGACTGTACTTGGAAAAATCACATTATTGTTAAACCTGCTTATAACAAAGTTAAAGCCGTTAACACTGTTCAAAATATTTTTCTGTTCAACAGTACTTAAGTTTTTGTGCTTGTATTGATTTCTCATGTGGTTTTGTGTATTTGAGAAAATTGGTTTTTAATATATCTAGAGCATGTTGGCTTTGAGTAATTTCCATGTGGAAGAGCTTGTTTTTATGGATCCCGAGGATGATTTTGAAGTTCTCAATGTTCAGGTTCTTGCTATGGTCTCTCCATCAGGAGAAGAGGGTCCACAAGTTTGGGTAAGACAACAATCGCAAATTTTCATTCACAATGATTTACTTACTTTGTGAAATTAATAAAAACCATTTTTTCCTCCGATTTTCACCTTTGACAGATTCCAAGCATTTCAAATGCTTAATTACAATTATGTCTCCATGTAACAAAGTCACTTCATTACTTGAAAAAGTAGAGAAATAATGTTTAACCTAGAATAAATTAATGAGAACAAATGATGTTCCAGCAAAAATTTTGTTGTATTAAAAAATATATTGTCTTATAAAGACTGTATTCCTTTCTATTGATCTCAGTTCATGCATGTTTTATGAAGAATATATTTTTTAGTAACAGAAGTTTGATTTTCTTCCAGTTTGCTCAGCAAAAGTTTTTCAGCAATGGAAAGGAAATTCTGAAAAATGTGAGTAGTTTTTCTCAGCATTCAGTCATGATGAATTGGTGTTGAACAAAAAAATGTAACACCTTATTAGATCATCCGAAAAGTTTTCAGTGTTTTTACAATTTTTTCAGCTTTTTTTTTTGTGTCTTTTTCCTCATATTAAAATGAACTTCTTATGGCAACCTGGAAGTCTGAAATGTACAGGGATACAAGAGCTGTGCCGAAACGGTTCTCTTGCTACATGGTGTGCCAAATCCATGCACATTTGCACCAATTCTTGTTTGTGGTTCGCGGAGGTATCGCTAATGCAATGTAGTGTATCAAATAGCCTGGATTTAGGAAAAAGAAGCATGTGAAAATTTTGTTCACAGGACTCGTTCTTTCCGAGACAACGGAAAAAGGGTACGGAGGGGGAACTTAAGTTTTTTTTCACTTCTAGCCATCTACCACAATCGCGTTATCTAATTACCTTGGAAAGTGGTTCTACTACCTTGAAGTATGAAGTCCTGTACTGTTATTGGTATAACCCGCAGGCTATCAAAGTCCCTGAATGAATATGCCAAATTTTCCTATTTCAGAGACAGTTTTTTATCCTGCGGGTTATATACTCTGAGAATAACTGTAATTTCAGGGCTACCAACCTGCATTCAAAGACAACATATCTACGGCATAAATTTCCTTTATTTCCCACAATGCGCCTTTGTGAAGAATCGAAAATGATATTAGTTTACTCGTTCAAATTACTAAACTTTTTCAGAGATCGTTGGGAAAAAATGGTATCTGTAAAAATTCCAGCTAAAATATCCATAGTTTTGTCATCTAGCCACTAAGCGGCCGTGTGGTTATCGTCTGCAGTTGCTGATTGTGACAATTTTACATCGCAAAAATCCAGATTTGGCGAACAGGGGCGGCTCAAGGAAAAAATGTCTACCCATGCGGAACCTATTTTTGGTACTACTGGCCACATTTTTTGGTCGACAAAGCTTTCCCCCCCCCCTTTCAACTCCATTTTGACACCCCTCCTAGAGCGGCACCCAATATGGCTGCACGGTCTGCCCCTGCATTGATGGGGGAGGAGCATGCTCTTAACAATAGTCAAAGGAAGGAGTTTGTACTAGGAGCATGTGCTTATTTTACATAACTTCTGTGAGATACCTTTTTTATATTAATGTCCTACCTTTCCAAAACATGTTTTTGGAGAGAATGAAATGTTCGCACCCTCTTCTTGCTTTTCACACTCCCTCTCGTGCATTACTGGGATGGTACATTACTCCCTCAGGTATTGCTTGGATGTTGTTTAACATTGTATCACCAACAGAACTATGGATTATGTGCAATGAATAGATTGCACTGCAATGCAAAGAATTACAAGAAGGGAAATCAGTTCAGAGAACAGGTAGATAGATATTGGGCAGACATATTCAAACTGCAACCTTGAAAGCAGCCCAAAGTTCAAAATTTTGGCAGTTTTGGTGAAGGTTTTTTTATCTTCAGCACATGGTAATGCAGACAGTGAAAGAGAGTTCAGTGTTAACAAAAGTCTGTTCGAACAGTGAAAAATCTGTCCATCCATTGCATTAATGGAATAAGTCACAAAATCTTATGTTCAAGGGCATGAAAAATGTGAAAAAAATTGAGATGCGGAAGGAACTTCTGAAAGCGACTCATGATTTGTATATAAAATAGTGTAACAGACTTCATGCTGAGAAAACAGTGGGAAAAGGAAAAATTTTAATCTATCAACATGCTATTATGTTGAGAAATTGTTTAAGTAAATAAAGTATTTTTTTATATTTTACTCGTTTTTTCCATTTGGCTTTTAAATTTTATCATTTCTTTAAATTCTGTGTGAAGCTAACTTTTTTTCACGAAAATCCTTATTATATTCTGCACTCAGGGCTCCCACTTGTCCTACTTTCTTGGTTTCGTTCTACTTTTTGATTTTTTGTCCTATTTTTTCTACGAAATCGTATCAACAAATTTGTGTAATTGGTTTTTAAATTGAGCAGTAAATCATTGATATATTGCCAAATATTAAAAATGTTGTAGTTTGCAATTAATGATTCTGCCAAAGCAGAAATTGTATCATTTTCAGAGTTATTTGGGAAGGGGTGTATGTGGACCATTTGATTTATTAATTTTTCATTTGATTGGTTTAATGGTTCAACAAGTACAGCAGTTGTCAAAAACTTCTGTCTGGATGGAAAAAATAATTTTGTATTTACTACTTCATGGTCTTGGACGGTAACTAACATTCATCATTCAAAATTATGGTGTACATTTTGTGTGTAGGTAGCAGTTGCATTACAAAGCAGTTGGATACATATGCCTATTCAAGATTTTGTAATTCTGATGCTACCCAGTAGCATTCGATTGTCTCTGTATTTTTAAGGCATGAAGAGGCATAAACAATATTTAAAATGCTCTCAGCAAAGACCTTTCTTTTTTCTTTTTTTTTTTCTTTCAAGCCAAGCACAACTCAGGTCTATCGCCATGGGCAATTTACTACCTAGTGAGTTGTGCTGGAAGTGTAAGTGTGTGTACCTAACAGTCTCGGTGCGTACTTTTAGTGTTGTGTCTAATTTTTCAGTGCTGCCATCTATGTATCAGAAGTGAAGTGTAAACTGAATATTTGTATCGTTTGTAGGTCTGTTGCTCTCTGTGGCGAGACTTTTCAAAGAGGATATTGGCTCACATTCACGCCTCAAAGATAGGAAGCCATAGACAACCAACTTCAGCCGACCACCATTGTGGGGTTCGAACCTAGGACCTCGCGTTGTGAGTCCATTGCTCTGACCACAGCTGCTGAGCAAAGAGCTAGAAATGAAAGTGCTTAATTTTTCAGAAATTATTACACAGGTATTGATCAGTAAAATGTTAACAAATCTCTTAAAAAAGGATGGATAGCACAGAAAACCATTCGGTTCACCTTGGCCTGTTTACAGTGGGTCGTGCGATTTACACATTTTCCACTGTGCTTTGCATTAACATTCATCATTCAAAATTATGGTGCACATTTTGTGTGTAGGTAGCAATTGCACTCCAAATTTTTCCATTTATTGTTATAATCCATGTGTTTTAGAAAATCTGAAGGTTATTGATATTTTAAAAATATAAGGTTGAAATTTTTTTTAAGTATTGCTCAGATTTGTATAATAATCTGTGTAAATATGAATAGTTTTTTATATGTTTTGCATGAATATATTTCAAACTTTATATATTGATCAAAAAAGGGGGGAGGGAAAGGAAAATTCATGTAATACCAATTACACTGATAAGATAGAATGTAAATGTACCTAACGTGATATTAAGTAATTCATTGTGCTACTTGATATTGAAATAAAGAAAAATAAAAGATTATTTTAATAATAAATTTAAAAAATCCTTGAATGAATGATGGTTGCCATGTGCCAACAGACAATAGATTATTTTTGTAGACCTGCTGTAGAAGGACACCTTAGTCACTTGGGGTCACAGTGAGGGTTCCTAATCTATATATTTACATGTTTTTTGTTTCTATTTCTGTCTGTTGGTACCAGTTTTTTATTCTGTTTTTGTCTTTTGTATCAGTTTTCACTTGTTGTGTTTTTGTCAAATAATAAAAAAACGTCCCCCGGTGGAGACAAGATGACTTTTCTTTTCTAGTTTACCTCAGCATGATATCCATAAAATGTTTCCTTAATTTTAAAATTAAAAATTTTTTTATGATTTTGCAATCGATCACGGGGAGCATTTCTTCTGACAATATTTTATTGAAAACTTTTAATTAAGAATTTATGAAGCCATGATTTATGAATATTATTTGCAATTATACTTGAAAGGTTAAGGTGAAATGTGCAATGTAATTTTTGGATAGATTGGAGTGATAGAGTGATCCTATCACTCCTATGATAGTGCACATAGGAGCCACTGTGGTGGTCGAGTGGTCATAGTGATGGACTCACATCGCGGGGACCCGGGTTCGAGCCCCACCGTCACCACAGTGGTGGTCGGCTGAAGTTGGTTTTCTGTGGTTCCCAACTTCAAGGCGCAAATGCGAGCCAATCTCCCCGTTAAAAAGTCTCGCCACAGAGAGCAACAATCCTACAAAACAGTACAGATATTCAGTCATTACACTTCACTCACTTCACTTCTGAGATATAGATGGCAGCACTGAAAAATCACACACAACACTAGACACACACTCAGACTGTTGGGTACACATACTTACACTTACGGCACAACTCACTAGGTAGTAAATTGTCCAGGGCGATAGACCTGAGTTGTGCTCAGTAAAAAAAGAAAAAAAGTACACATAGGATCACAGAATAACACCAGCTTGACCATGCATAAGTCTATATATATATATATATATATATATATATATATATATATTTTTTTTTTTTTTTTTTTTTTTTATCTGAAGGTCAATATATTAGGGAAACAACATCAGCAAACCCAAAATTCGAAGAGAACAACAGCTAGATGCGTTTTGGAACTGTATGAAGTTCCTTCTTCAGTGGCCAAAACGATTGAAAGATAGTGAAAAGACAAAATATTACTCCATATAGCGATTTCCTAGTATATTGTCTGGCCCAAAAAGGTAATTTATTTCCATGCTTAAGTCAATCCTTGATAAGTGAGAAAAGTCATCAAGTACCTTTGCCGGTTCAGTTTCTTTGCTGATTTTTGCTCTACTTGAATCAACAGTGTTTCAGTTTCACAAAGTTTTAAGTCTGGAAATTCCACTCTGGAAAAGGGGAATCTGAGTGTATGATCTGTTGAAGTTTTGATTTGTTAATAATTCAAGTTTAAATTGAATGAATTGTTTAGTTTCTATATTTATAGCCACGAATTCAACCAGAAAGAGAAAGTAACAATAACGTAGATGAAGAGATGCAACTTGAAGATTCTGAAGAACACAGTGATAGTGATGACGAAAATGAAGACAATGAAGATGAAAATCTTTCAAATGGTGCTGCTGAACCAATACCTGCAAGTAGTTTTCTGATCATGTTGAAGTTGCATTTAACAAAAACATGTAACTTTTAATAGAAATCAATTTTTCCTATAACCATGAGCAATAAATTTTATAATGAAGGTTTAGTTGGATGGGGGTTTTTCTGGGTTCTTGTAAAAATATACAATTTTACCCTGATTTGTCAACATAATTTTTTCTGTAAACATACTCATAATCAAAAACACTTGTATATCAAAGCAAAGTTTCCCATAAGAAATGGTGACACAAATGACACAAGTCCACTTTTAAAAGTAGGGGGGGGCTTAACTTTTTAAAATCCTTGCTTGCATTAGCACACAACAAGAGGATAAAACAGTCTATTACACAATGCATACAGTATTATTTTTTTCTTGCCTCTAATTAAAATAAGAAAAGTGCCTTTAAAAAGGAAAACCTTGGCTCTTCGCCAGGTGCTTATCCAGGGTGATGTGTCAAGAGGGGCTAGTAATTGTGTAGGTTCATAACATTGTCCGGTACAAACCAATTTGTGGGAAGAGTGATCACCCCTTCTGGATCTTCTCCTGCTCTTAGCCCAGAACTTGTAAGGCCCGGGCCCACAGTGAGGGAAAGAGGAAAACCATAAGTTCAGTTGTGATCAAGTGAAGCTCCACAGCTAAAGTGTATACACACACCCTTCTAGACCAGTCCCCCATCTAGAAGACTTTGATATACAAACTATTCATATTGTAGGATCAAATCAAAATTTGTTTACAAATTTTGATTTGATAAACAAGGGAGAATGTAATCAAGGGAGAAACTTGTAATCAATTGATTTGTAAACAAATTTTGATTTACAAGTTTCATGATTCAAAATTTGTTTACAAATTTTGCTGGTCTTGTAAAATGCTCATAGTAAACTAAGATACTCACAATCCCAGGTTTTACTATAGGCCTATATGTATATTGTTCTTCAAAGACTCCCTCAAAGGAAATTTTTGTTGTGAGAAATGATTTTTCATTAAGCATAAACATTTTCCCTTTCTGCAATAATTTTTTTTTTTTTTGATATTGCATGCAATAATCAAAATTATATAATTATTTTTAGTTAATTCTGGCTTGAAATTATGTCCACTTTATGATTTCTGGCTTTTATGAAGTTTTTGGATCTGAACTAGGTATTTTAGATTATGCATGTTAAAAGAAGTTCCAGATTTTATTTTTCAGCAAAGATGCATTTTTCTAGCATATTTTATTTTTCTAAATAAAATATGCTATCTAAACCAGTAGATTGGAGAATAGTTTCAGTTTTTAAACATGATATTTCAAGGTGGGTATATTTTCTTTGGTCAATCCAAATTATTTCAGAAAAAATGTCTACGAAGGAATAATAATTGCATATAAACTTTGTTTTTTGTGTTCATGATAATTTCATGGATTCTGAAGGTCCAAAAAATGTTTCTGAGTTCTTGTAAAACTTAAGTAGTCTCAGATATTGGTTAATTACTAGTTACGAACGAAAAGTTCGCCCATTCAATGTCTCTGAATCGGAGATTCTTGGAGTGATTTTTGTCGTAAAATTTTAACTTTAAATAATATCATCAAATATGGTTGAGTATATAAGATAAATAATATATTCATGTATCATTCTGTGATATGTTTCCTTTACCCAGTGTTGTCCCAGTTTTGATAATTTTCATATATTGTGTGATGTTTCACATTGTTCAGAAGAGATTCGAGTACTTGTATAGATTCAATAGATTCAAGCAATCATGTTAAAAATAAAATTTCAAATGCTTTCCAGTGAAAATTATTTACGAATTGTCATGTGCTATGAACGTATGAAGCAAGAAAACATGTTAGGTATGCATGCACACCCACACAATTGAATGTGCAAGTGGGAGGGGTTAATCATCACATTGCTCCTTTCCAAATTGAATCTTAATATTGAATTCAAAACTATCTCCTTCCCCTCTTTTTTTTAACAGTTCAATGTTGAAAAAAATAAATGTTGTTGTGAGTTTCTCTTAAAATAGCACCCATACATTTAAAAAATGCTCAAACATCAGTTGCCTAATAAATGGTTGGCGCTGCTATAAAGAATTCATTTTTCATTGCATAGTTATGAAAAAGATTTGTGCTTCACAAATTGGTGTCTCATAAAATACAACAGGATTGGCACAATGTATCAGAGTTTTTTAAATTTTTTTAAACTTGAATAGGGAATAAAATTTAATTAAAAATTTTGTGACAACAGATTTTGTCTGAAAAACATTTTTTCATTTTATATGTTTAATCATTGACCCTTAGTCCCACCATGGTCATTTTATGCTCGCGAAATTTTGATATGGCTTTTCTTTCATCTCTCTCATGAAGAGGTTGGTGTGCTAACAATGCTGTGTAGGAAGAAACTTATTGTAATGGCTATGTGCACTATAAGGTTGTATTCGCATGATTTCTCTCTCACAAGTAGAAGTTGTGCTTCTCAGACATTTGAAGTTGGTTGTATAGTTTTTTTTTATAATTTTCCAGTCGTAATTATTATCTTCCTTGCATGCAGGAAACTGGAAGAAGAAGTTATGAGTATACAAAATTAGGAGAGCTTTTAGAATCAGGGGAAGATCCCAAATATAATGTGTATGGAATTATTCAAAGTTGCAGTATGCACTTGAATAAAGGTGAGTTGTTCTTTTACACGTTGAACCTGGATTATCCAACCCTCGTATTCTTTTATGTTCGTTTAACTTTGTCCTAAGTTCTAGATAGTATAACCAATGGTAATGGCAAATAAAAGTTTAAATTTATAGCACTTTTTGGCACATAATTTTTGCAGTCGTCATTGCTCCTACAAGGGTTGGGCTCTATCCTGAGATGATTCTTATATTTTTTTTTATTTTTACACACTACAAATTCCGTATAGAAGGGCATGGGGAAAATCCGGCCTGCGTCAGAGATCCCAGTTCAGGGACCCTGCTGCTGGCAGTCATTGGAGAAAACAGATTGTTAACAATCGACCAAATGATCGTGCCGACTTGGGGCCTGCATCACAACTAGCCTGACACTGCTGAGATGCTAAGGTTGTAAAAAAAAATCATTATTAATACCATCATAAAAATTTTACTTCAGTTCTATATTTTCCCTACTTTTTTTTCTTAGTATCTGAATTGGTATTGCATTTCAATAAGTTGAAATTGATTAGACATGCTAGTATTCTAACTGTTGAGCAATGCGTAGAGAAGTATTAGGCTAGTTATGACAGAAACTGACTCAGATAGTCAAGGTTCTATTGAACTCCAACTCCAGTACTAGCAAAATGCAAGTTTGTGCTTTTATTTTGTATTTATGCATTTGATGCAGGATACACATCCGGTATTGAATGAATTATTTGTTTCTAAACGTAATAACTTATTCACCATTTCAGTACGAAAGTCATACAATTTGTATTTGCGTCTTTGTGATGAAACTGGGTCAGATTTCGCATGTACACTGTTTGGTGGTAAAACAGAGGACCTCATCGATGCAAATGTGGGTGATGTCATAAGGATACACCGGCTAATGGTTTGTTTCAAAATCACTTATTTATTGAGTAAATTTTGTGAAATGTTGATAGGTTTATTTACTTGGTGAAAAAAAAAACAACTTGTCTATGTTTTGTGACTTAGTGGAAAAAACTTGCTTTCAGTTTGTCAAGTGCATAGAAGTCTTTAAAAATAAAAGATGTTGTGATTTTCTTAACCAATTTCAACTTGCTGTAGTTTCTGTTAAATGAACATCAACATTTATAGTTTTTACAGAAATCTGTGGCTTTTATTAAGGTGTAGTGTTTTCAATCAAACTTTTTTTAATCATTATTTTCATAAAAGTTTAAATGGTTCTTGCCTTTGTTTAGAAAGGAAGGAATCATAAAATTTCAAAAAATTAAATATTTACATTTTATTATTTTCAACTCAATGAGCAATAATTGTATCCACAGCCAAAATATATGCATTTGCATTTTTGAATTGATAATGGAAAAGATGTCAACCATCATTTGTTAGTCACACAGGATCACGGTTTCCTTCTGCCACCAGAAAGGACTATTGTCCTGTGATGCCTCATAATTATAATAAGTATTTATGTAAATGTTTTTCTTTATTTTCTTTTTTTATTATCTTATTTTATGTAAGCATTCATATTAAATAAAATAATGAAAAATAAATTGTCTAAAAACTGTACTGCTAGGACCCATAATTTTAGAAGCAAATACGAAGAAAAAATGTATCATGTCATATCTGGTGCCTAGAGAAGTGTTAAGTGACTTCCTCATAAAAATTCCTCTCAGAAATTTCTAATGAATTGGTATATACTAGAAAGTGGTGTGTGTATGTGTGTGCATGTAGCAGTAACGTATTTATATGATGTCAGAGCTATGCATATTGCTGAGTGATTGCCAGATCTGACCTCCTTAGATTTCTTTTCATTAGTCTAGCTAGACGTCTTTAATATTGAGTGATGCACAACATTGTTTACTGAAACACCAGGAGTGCTTGTGCTTTATTTTGTACTTGTAAAGTGTTGATTGATATTCCTAATCAAGAATTACCATTATACTAATCCTTAAGGATTAAAGGATTTGAGTTGGAGCATATATAAGGTCTATTTTGATGCTGGGCATAGACAGTGCCCATTGACTCAAAAGGTTGAAATATAGCTTAAGGGATTGATGTATCAAACCTCATTCTTTATAGAAATAGACTTAAATGATGAAGTTCATGTTGTATTGACTTTTTTTTATACCACTTGGTTGTATCGTATTTGATTATTACCCACTCTATGCAAGCATGCCTTGATATGCATAGCAGACATTTTGATCATCTTTCCAAGCAAATATAATACTGTAGACTCCAGACTATCCAACCTAATGTGGCGGAAGGGCAGGCTGGATAACAAAAAAGCTGGATAGGGCAGAGTTCTACACATGCTCACTTCCTACCTCACTCATACCATTAAAGGGACCCTTTATCAAAACCCGCTCTCATTCCTATTTTCTAACCTCTAAGTACAAGCTGATACTTACTTTATACATATTTATTATGTACTATACTGTGTGTGTGTTCAATAGCGTAAGCAGGACTTTCTTGGGGGGTGATTCATGGTTTTTTTTTGTTTTCAAGTGTTTTGTTTCTTACTGCAAAAATACACCATAATCTCTGCTCTTAACCCCCTTCCCCTGGCGTACGCCTGTAGTATTGTATGTTTTAAAAAATTATTACAGCAAAAAGGAAGTCCAAGAATTAAAATATTGTGCGCATTTGAATATAAATTTGATAATGTCTAACTTAATTGCAGGGAATATAAAATCATGTAAACTGTACAATATGAATATGTAAACTTTTAAAATAAAATATTAATCTATACTAACAAATTCATATAAAACTTATTTTACATTATTAATTTTTCATTGATTAATTTTTCATTATTTTTCATTGATAAATAGTAACACAAATTGATAACACTTGGAACGCCTTGGCAAAGTAAATTATTCCTCGTTTTATCACGGAGAATTATTGTTTAACTAGGCTTTATAGTCAAGAGTATTCAAATGTATAATCAAGTACATTCAAAGAAGTTTCACTTCATTTGATGTCAAATTCTGAATTTTCTTTTGCATTTTTCTTGAAAACTATTAGGTGATATGAAGCCATGGTTTTCTTGGACTTTTTTTTATGTACCTCAATAGAGGGCTTTTGTTTCCCCCTGAGCTTCTGTGGGTGCTACAGGGCATTCCACATGTATATCAATGGAAAAAACAGAGAAGTTAAATAAGTTAAATACTGATCTTTTTGTGCACAAATTTATGAAATTCAATGTATTTTAATTTAGTGCAGGAATCTAATTTTTGTATAAATTAAAACCAGGCAAAGTTTCTCATTTTTGTGATAAAATCTAATTTTTTATCTATGTATTGCAGAAAAGCTTATATCACACTTGAAAAACAGGAACAAAATTTAATATATTTTATCCATTTATTATTTTGTACACTTCATTATCTATTACTTTTTGAATATTGTACTTGCAAGTTATTTATGTCTACTTTCATGTAACTTTGAGAGCTATACCTTTTGCTGTTGATTGTAATGAAGGTGTCTTAGAAATTACTTACATTTCAATAATTTTTGTTCCAGCAATTATCCATGCATTGTTTTGTGTGTCACGTTTGTTATTGTGATTAAATTATTGGCCTTTTTTATGATATAGGTAGATAATGTCAGGGGTAAGCTCATGGGGAAGTGTTTGAAACCAACTTTTGTTGTTGTTTTTAACAAGGACACAAAAGAAAAAGAACCAAAATCAATCGCAAAGACATTTGTCTATACGGATGAAGACAAAGCTATTGTGAGTATTCGAAAATTTTATTTTATGCATTTGGTGTGAGTGTTCGATTCAGAATTGTTTATAATTGGCTCCCTAAACTGTGGGCTCTGTATAATTATAGTCATTCGTGTGCATAAAGTGACCCTGGTGAATATTTATAGACATTTGTATGCATAACTTGACCACAGTACATCACAAAAAGAAATACAGATCATTAGAAATTGCATTTGTATTTCGGTGTGTGATATTACAGAAATTTTGAGGTCATAATGAAAAAATCTTGTCAGTGTGATGATGGGAATATGATTGTAAAAGGTTTATTTTGGAAGAATAGTGTTAAGCATATTCAAACGTTTATGTTGATGGAGACCAAAATGTAGTTTTGAATGCGTCTTTTAAATCATCTGATGATACTGGGCGTATTGACAAAAAAGTTACTTAACGAAATCATTTAAATGCTCATATCTCAGGAAGTATTCAGAATTTATCAGTTTTTTTATGTCTGCTGGCTCGTTTTGAAAAATCCAATGATATCTAGGGCCAGATCGAGACATTTTTCAAGTGTAAGGGAATGATGTTTTGGTGCCCACCCCCCATGATTATAAAAGTGTAGGTACTGGTTAATGGACAAATATTCTGCAAAAAAGAATCATAACAATTACAATTTCCATCAATATCTGTAAGTTCCCCAAGAATATTAACAGTCGATGGAAAACTATAACTATTGATGAATATAGAACGAAGTTCTAATGTTAGTAATTATATGAGCAATTTTTATTAACTACACACCACTAACAAGAAAGGTCTTCTGACTGTCATCCACTGAATTTAATGGAAATTGATAAGGTTAATGCATATCAAATAAGTAAGGTATATCAAAAAAATTTTATTTTGACAATTGCAACCGAAATATAAGTCGAAACTTATTGTTTATTACTCCAGCATTCATGTTATAAAGAGACTTTTCTGGCCTTATTATTGCACCCGTATCAATTTCGTTGAGAATGTCATTTTTAATGGACATTAAATCTAGTTCATTCAATCGTTCTTGACTTATAGTTGATCTTAAATAAGTCTTTATTAATTTTAAATTTGAAAAAATATGTTTGCCACTGGCCACTGACATTGGAAGAATGAGCAGTATTGCTAAGCTTACATAAACGTTCGGATATGAATCCACATAGCCATTTTTTGTGATAAAAGATAAGGCTTTGGCTGGAGTGGTGCCAGTGATCAACGTAGTTGCAAATGTTTGGTGTTCATTGAAGGGAATCATTTCCATTAATGCCACATTCCTCTTCATCCACTCAACAGAATTTCAAGGTTCAAACAGGCTTTCTTCAAATCCTTTTCATCCCATGTTTACAGATTGTCTATTCAAAGCTTTTGCTGTGGTTTTCCATAAGCTAGAACCTTTCTTTCAGTAATGTGATCTCTTTGTCAAGCACAAAATGAAAAAAAAGTTTACTTTGAGAGATCTTTTTCCAGTCCCAATAGGTTCAACCTTACTTTTATAAGAGAATTGCTTTTTTATGTCCCTTGGGCACACTTTTTTGTCTGCAAGCACTGTTGCATCTGTAATAACACCACTAACCCCATATCATCAGACTTCATTTTTTCAAGAAACCCTTGGACACTTTTGATGAGATTCATTGAACTTTGTAAATCACAGATGACTTTCTGTAATATTTTACTAACCGTGTTTATTTTAAACATTATCTCATGCCAGGCAACTAAACAGTGACGAAACTGCTTTCCTAAAAAAACCCTGTCTAGGCACCATAGAATGTAACACCTACTGGAGTAACAATACACCCGAAGGATGCAACAATTATTAATGAGTAATCTACATATGTTCATGAATGTCTGTTTCTTTCGAAGATGACAGCAGTATCCATAGCCTGAAAATGTACCTGGTATGCCTTAAAATAATATACACAACAAATAACTGTGTTCAGCTAGCACTAATTGGCTGGTTTGCTGTGGGATCCCGGGAAAGGCGGCAAGATTCCTGAAAAATACTCAAGTGCATTTTAGACGTAGGCTCCCTGGCGAGAAACCCAAACGAGGAGCGATTGTGGCTTTGGCATTAGCACCAGTCCACCAGTTGATGGACAAGTCTATTTTTGTGGTGAAGGGGGTGTCCATTCAATATTCTATCTCACTCGGCTTGATTCACCACGTTTAGCGTCAAATGGATCAATGTTATTGATCCCCATCATGAATTCACAAAGATTCAACCTTGTTCTTATTGCTGTGTTGCATAGTAATATTTTCTCTGAAATTATTCACCTTTGAAACAAAACCTAAAAAATCGCCCCCCCCCCGCAACCGCTTAGTTCGCATGAATGAATGAACGCCAGAACTTTGCCACTAGACTTATCCCATTGCCGAGATCTCTTCCAGCCCAGCTTCGTGGCAGAGTCTGGAACACTTTATTTAGTGTCAAAAAAAAAAACCATACAAACTTTTTTACAACATATTTTCCCCGGACAATTGGGTACTGTCGCAATTAACAAATTTTGTGGTGATTACAGACGAGATGGGATTAGGAGTTGGAGAAGTTTCGGGGTTTAGTTACGATGAATGTACACATATTAGGATGGAGGTATGTTTTAAAAGCAATTGAGCCCCCCCCCCCCCCTCCAGCCATCTCATCTGTTATCTTACACTTGCCATATTATATACACAGGATACAGAAAGAAAGAGAAATGAGAATCTTATTGTGAAATAATATATATATATATATCCATCGGAGCGAGTCATCTTGCTTAACACCTTATTGGTGAGCAAATGGGTTTGATAACTTGCTACTAGAAGCCAGCATCAGTTTTATTGGGTTGAGTTCACTCGCTCCGGTGGATTTAATGAAAATATACAAAATAGAAGTATTGTGTGGGGGAATATATACAATTAGGGAGCACCTGTGGCATCTCGCTTAGCACCTTATTCGGTGAGCAACATGAATCCGACAATATGAGTACGCACGTGTGTTGTGGACATGAAATGCATGGACAACTTGAATGGAGGAAAGAGAAATACACACATTTATATACATATATATAACTGCCAGATCGAGTCGTCTCGTCCTAAACCTATTTTGGTGAGCAATGTGGGCTTGATTTAAATGGGGGATTGTCTGGAGAGAGCCTTAGCTAAGGATCAGCTTCTGTCTTGGTGTTTTGGTTGACTCGATCTGGCTGGTTGTATTTATATTTAAAAAAAAGAAAAAAAAGAATATATATATATAATATAAACTACATGTGTAATGGTTATTATGAAACCATTCGTGTCGTCCCGCCTAGCACCCTAGCTAGAATAGCGGCATGAAGGACACTTGTGGTTATCACATTTACATCATTGTAACGGGAATGTCATAAAAATTCTTGTTCGGGTCCCGTTAGTACATGCTATATCATGTATTAGTAGTGGCAGTCATGTGGATATGATTTTTGTTGTTGTCGCTTAGTTCGCAGGATTCAAGATCCAGCCCTGATGATATCATTCAAGTTTTAATACTTCCGGGCTGGGCACCAAACCCACTGACCATTTTTGTAATTGAAATTGCTTTACGCTATATTGTGTCATCTGATAGGAGACAGCATTTTTTCTGGGTTTCTTTTTCATTATTTTAATGAAAGAACAAAAATATATTGTATGCGTATGTGTTTATTAATGAAACCTTAAATTTTGTACCCATACACACAGTGTATATGTATATTATTTTATATTCTGCTCACAGGTGAGAAACTTATTTGTTTGGTCTGAAATAACTAAGAGGAAAACTATTTGTGAGATAAAAAAGGAGGAATTTGTTGACATGTTTTGTCAGGTGATGCGTTTGTTTGGATTCTTAGTTTACTTTGTCTAAAATAGTTCAAAATTATAGCCAATGAATTAGTGGATTTTTTTCCTCAGATTTAGTATTATGCTATGAGAATTGTGATAAGCAAAATAAAAGGATTTTTTTAGAGAGAATAAGCTTTCAAAAAAAAAGTACATTGGCAAAATAATAATATTCCCAAATATGTTCTATATATTTCAAGTATATTTTGAATGCAAGGAACCAGTTCAGGAATCGGGTCATTTATCTCTTCATTTTCATTGGGCCTAGTTTACTTATTTAGGCCTATATTTCGGAGGTCTGTTTTTCCTATGGGATGCTGACTGAGGTGAGTGTTCGACCTTGAGGCACAAATGCTAGCTTGCCTCTAGTAAAGAAAATCTTTGCCCCCCCCCTCTTCGTCATACTCACAGCAATCTCACTATAGTCCGAACATATACATACGCACTCACTCCAACTCTTAAAATCAAATTGGTTAAACAGTAAGTGCTCCCACTATGCATTAACAGTAGCTGCAAAGCACAATCTGCCAGAACAAATGAGCTTTTCTGTTTGACCACGCACATTGGAATTTTGATTGATAGTTCACTATGTGGGAAGAAGATTTACCTCTCCCATCAGGTTAATGCATAATTATGTGTAATTTTTTGCTTGACATGTTCAGTTGGTAATTATTACCCCTGTTTTTTTTTTACTACAAAAGAAAATTAATTTGGCACTGAGCCAAACAGCATTCGACAAGTTCAATAAAAAATTTAAGACAAAATGAAGCAAAAAAAACCAAGCACCAGCAACCACGTAGAATTGGTAAAAAGCTATAGAAGCCATGAAGGAAAAACATGGACAATTCACACAAGCACAGTTCCTTCCGCTTTGGTGCAAATTTGTGACCAGTTTCTTCATAGAATTGATAACATTTAATTTTTAATACAGATTTGGCTGGAACTTAGTGCTACAGTAGAGCATCGATTATCCAAATACTGATCAACTGAAGCATCAGTCAACCGAAAACATTCCAGTGTGGAAATTCAAATTCGTGTGTCATTTAGAAGTTTCGCTAGTGGTCGCAAATGCTTTCCCCCAAATAATATATTCCCCAAAGTGATACAAAATATGTACACAGTTTTGTGTTTAATATCACTGTTTCTTTGTTTCATATTGCGCCTATGATACGGATACTATTTTTTCCGTAAAGATCGGTTATTGAACGCCCCAGACCCCAATTGTTTCGGATAATGGATGCTCTACTGCACTATTACTTTACCGCACATACTCTCCAGTCATAGCACCATACAGCAACTTACTACCGATTGAGTTGTGTATGGGATCTTTCTCTCTAGAAAAAGTCTCATGATATGCTTCCGTACTTGTCTTCAGCAAGGAGGGTACTTTGTAAGGGCATATTTAGAAGGCAATCGTCTGTCATT
Organism: Pholcus phalangioides; assembly: GCF_987345545.1. Lineage (NCBI taxonomy): Eukaryota > Metazoa > Arthropoda > Arachnida > Araneae > Pholcidae > Pholcus > Pholcus phalangioides. The sequence goes on along the minus strand of NW_028301608.1, from coordinate 1,242,330 downwards.
CATCACCTCAGGTTTGATGGGGCTAGAACTTATCTCCTTTCCCGGGATCAAATATGCAGACCTAACAGTAGCCTTCATGGTGGTGGACGAGCATCTTGCCACTCACACCCCAAAGCCTGACACTTATTAGCAATTCGAAAAATGGATTGCATCACTCTGGGGGGGTAAAGTGTAACAAATACATCTGTAGAAACAATGGTTATGCTATAGTCCGGTGATATTATCCTTGCATTATAGTATAGAGCTCTATAAGTTTTTGTTTTTACTTTGCCGTGCATAAAAATATCTTTATTCAATGTCCAAATTTTTCTCAATTTATTCATTTTTGTAGGTGATAGGAGTTTATGTGGCAAAAACACTAAATGCCGTAATCCTGACTGTATGGGACGGAACCAAAACCACAGAGTAATTTATTTTTTTGGATTCTTTAAGTTTGTGATTTTTTTAAAATATTGATTTGATTCTGTTTCATTTCAGTTGTGTGAAATATAAGGCTATAGGTTTTCTGTGTGAAATTTCTGGTAGAGTGCACACCAATTATTAGAATCGCATATGATGCTATCATTCAGATATTGTTGTCACTTTTGTGAAATGTAGAATCGATGTACAGTAAAACTTCTCTTGATGGTCACTCCGGTTTTATGGCCAAATAAAAATATCCCAGCAAAAACCCTATTTAAATGATGTATTTTGAACCCTTGCTTACCTCAGACACTGAAAAGAAAAGATCTGAAGAAAAAAAATTTATGTCATCAGATACAGTAAAAAACACATAAACTCGGAGCTCATGCTCTCGCAAATGAATTCAATTCTGGGAGCACATGAATATTTTTAATTTTAAAGCAAAAGGAACATTGGAAAGAAGAATGGCTACTACTACTAAACCACACATACACCTCGTCCACATTCTTTTGCAGAACCAACAAACTGGTGCATGTTGGAATGTGTGTGTACGTGTTGAATTACGCAGAAATTACTTACCATAGTAAAATTACTTGCCATAGATGCAGTTGTGTATGGTATTGGTTTATTTCTCAATTCTTGCTTCAAGAAGCGGTATAAGTTCTTGTTTCAACAAGAAGCAAGAACTGATATTTTTGAATTGATTCTGGAAGAAAATGCTTGAGAAGCTGCAGAAGAACTCTAGCTCGTCAACATCAAGGTTTCAATTGGTTGGTTGGATCGTTTTTTGTGTGAGTCACCAAATTTTATTTAAGAGATTGTGTGGTGAATCTGCTGATGTCAATGATGAAGTGTGCAAAGAATGGAGCAAAAAAATTACTAAAAATTATTCAGGGATATTCATCTAATGATATATAACAGGTATGGCCACATGGCAGTAGCGTCACCTCGGAGCCCTCTTCAAAGGGTCATGCTTAAAAAAAAAAGAAGTGCGTGGGGCCTCCACATGGTCGGGGACCTGAGGTGATGCCCCAGTTGCTTCAGCCTAGTTATAAGCCTGGGTGGCCAACAGCTGGGCCACGGCCACTTGTGGCCAATGTTTGAAGGAGGTAAAATAAAAATATGTGAATTCAGTGTGTAAACTTTGTATAATATTTATTTTGCAATTTTAATTTCATATCTGTGCAATAATTATATACTTTCAGGACTTTAAATGTGTCTTATATTGTCTGAATTTCATTCCTTTGCACCTAAAGAACCATTTCAGTTATTGTTGATACTGTATTTTACAGTTTAACATTAAGGCCCCCCTCACACGGGGAAACTAAAATCGAGCTCGAGTTGCTTCAACTTGAGAGTGAGTTGATTAGAACGAATCGAGTTGCCCGTTCTCCCTCACACGGCGCTACTAAAAAAATATTCAAAGCCCGGGAAACTGAGTAAAAACAGCACAGTCTATTAGTTTTTCTTCTTATCTTCCGGTACTATCTTGTTAACCGGGTTAGGAAAAATCAAAACAAATAAATAAGAAAAATAATTTCTATTATATGTGAAATTGCTACAGAATTTCAGCTCACAGGTAAATACAAAATTTCATCATTTAAATTGATATCATTTTGAAATGACAATAAAATGGTAAAAATTAGATAATTTTTTAGTATAATTTCATGTTTCATTCGGGAAAAAAATTCTCAATGAAATGTCTGTTTTTCCTCTATAAATGTGCCTTTCAGTACCTATATATGTTGGATTTAATATATTTTTATTGTTTATTAGTTAAAATATTGTCACACAGAATTTTAAGTAGTTTTATGAGATGAAACGATGAAAGCTGGTTCCCAGAAGCAAAAAATAAACTATAGGCAAAACTAGAGGCAAACAACACATGAATTGTTGTTTATGTTTCAGGGAATGATTTTTCCCGAATACTCCCACACACAGATGTGTGTGTACGTGACCTAGATTACAGACATTCCAAGCAAGGGGGAAAATCAGGGACCATCCCTGTGGAACACGTGCTTGTTTAGGTACATGTAAAAGTAGACAGTATTTTCTGCAGGTTTTTATCCAGGGCCGTCTTAAGAGCAACATGGGGGCTCCCAGCCATGTATTTTTTTTTTCTGAGATCCTACTTGGCAAATTCATTTGGTTATTCCTGAAATTTTTTACCAGATATAATTTTTGTGATGCTCCATCTTCTTTTGAAATTGTCCCCGCGGGGGAGTGCCCGGGTGGGCCCATGTGTTTATCACGGGCCCGTCATCTAGGGGATCAGGGGGCTATTGCCCCCCGGCTTTCAAAAATACACTATAAATAGTATATATACGTACATACAGTGAGTATGTGTTCTTTGCCCCCCCCCCCCGAAAAAAGTTGAAATGACAGTCCTGGTTTACCATTTCATTCAGCGGCGTCAGAGCCAGGGGTGCAAACTCAAGCACCCACGGTAATTTGTGGCATGGATCCGAGCACCCCAGAATTGAATAAGAAATTAAACTTTCCGATATAAAACTAAAGACGAGCACCCACAGTTTCGAAACAATTCCGACGCCCCTGATTTCATTATAATTTCAAAATAATATCAGTTTAAATAAAGAAATCATGTATTTACCTGTGAACTGAAATTCTGAAGAAATTTCATTATATCCTTTCAACTGATAATTTATTATATATATACTCTGGATTGTTTTTCAATATGAGTCCAAACTCGCATGACGAAAATATGAAGGAATACCAAAGGCAGTTTCTCTAGTTTCTTCAACAAAAGTTGGCGGCGACTAGCATGTCAGTCGCCAAGTGACCGAGTTGCGTTCGATATTTCGTCGCCAAGACGCTAATTTCCTTGTGTTATTTTTACATTGTGAGTTTTCTATATTCCAAACATTTCCAAATTAACAGTTTGAGTTTTCTGCTCACTAAAGTTGTAAATTAGCTTGTTATACCAAAATAATAAGTTTGGGCTTTTTATGGTTTTAATAATTTTTTTCCCTTCGTTTAAACTTCTTTCATTTAAGAATCATCATATGTTCAGGTTCTACTTACCTCCTTGAGGGACAAGTGGAGCCAATGCTCCTCTTAAAAAATAACATTAATCTTTTGAACGGAGTGACACTAAATAAAATGTAGTAAAATCACTAGCCCTAAAAAAAATTATGCAAAGGACCCATTGCCATATTCTCATGAAGTTTCATTGACTTCTATAATGTAGGTGTTAGGTTGATCTGGAACTAAGGAAAAAAGCAGTTCCGCTTACCTCAGTTTACCTTATCGGTTTTTTTTAATCCAAAACCAATGAGAGGTACATATCCTCGTCTATCTTAAGATATATATATTTATATTGCAAAGCTGAAGTGGTCTACCACACTTCTTTCTTCAGAAAGTCTAAAAACTAAAGGAGGTACTTTCTTCTCCCCTCCCCTATTTCTTGTGTGAGAAACTGTCACCTTGTTTACAGACTTTATTTCGCTCTTTCTTCCTTTGCTGTAACAGCAACTGTCACCCATACATATGTGGTGGTAGACTGATGGTGGATGGCATACTAACGCTAAAGAGAAAATATATATTTACTCTTTTTTCTCCTTCTATTTATACAGTTGCTCAATAAACATTATATAACTGAGGTTGTCTGCTGCAACATTGCGAGGAGGTTCATGAGAAATGAGATTAAATAGTGGCAGCTAACATTTTTTGCAAATGATCTAGCCAGAGAGTTTTTTTTATATTTTCAGAATAGCTATCATGTCAACATAATGCTAACAAGTTGAAGATGCCTTTTCTAGGGAACATTCCCAATATATGAGTTTCTCTCTTAAAACATGGTACTGTTTTGAGGGTTCTGCTAAGAAGGTAGAGAAATGCTGATTTAGTGAATAATAGACGTGATATTCATTCTAAACAGTTGACATTTTGCCCAAGAAGTAATCAAAATTATAACAGGATTCACACTCTTATCCTACTTTTGTTTAAGTTCTATCAGCTGGTTATTATTATAATGAAATAAAAACATATTCTTGATGTGTGATGCTCTGTACTTCAAGATTAGGTATTTTGCTGGTAATTTTTTAAATTTTGTTTTTCTTCTATTTTAATAAAAGTTGGCAACTGGTCGTGGTTGAGGGAGAAGGGCATTAGTGCTTGTAACTTCTCTGAGCTCAACAATAATGGAATTTTTATTTTTGTCGAACAGGTTTGAAAGTGAGCATCGTGGCTATAATGATGAAAGAGTCGACCACGAGTTATTCAATATTGCTAAAGATTATTTTGTGACCATGTTTGTTTATGGACATCATGGCTTAGTAGCAGCAGAATTGCAAGTATGCTAAAAATCATTCACTTACAGTTTTATTTTACAGTCTGGTGAAATTTGATATCTTGAAATTCTTCAGAAAATTGATATTTTATTTTGATTTAAAAGAAATACATTACGTGGGAGATAAAAATTATTGTGCCAAAAAAATTGAGTTATTAAAGTTTGACTGCATTTCATACCTGTTTCCAACTTTTATTATATAGGTTTTTTTTTATTCTGTCTAGGAGTTAGATTGTTGTATACCACCTGTATGCTATAATTTTATAATATAGAATTTTTCCATTATCTGAATTTGGATCATCCTCCTTTTCCAATCATCACAATATAATCGAAAATAAATGTTTTAGTATTTTCATACAACTATTGTAGATAATTGAATTTCAGCAAATTCCTATATGCTATAAAAGGCCTAAATCTTTCATACTATAAAAAAGCAGTCTCCTGTTTCACCAAATACAATTGTAACATCAAAATAATCAAGGTTCCCCAAAGAATGTGAAGTATCCTGTAGGGTAATACTTATTGCACAAAAAAACTAAGGAAACATACTATAAGGAAAGAAACATACTGGATCAAAAATGTCTGATCAAATAAAAATGACTGATTCAAAACCATAGAGATATCATTCATATCATAGTAGTCATTCATGTAATCATAGTCCCGAATCATAGTCCCCATACATCCCGAAGCAGGGCTCATAGGCTGAGATCTTTGTTGGGCCAGACTTTTCAAGGACCGTTCTATACTGAATTTATAGCTTGGAAAGATAAAAATTATGAGAATCATCTTGGACCCCAGAATTAGAGCCCTGTCAGGACCATGATTGTAATGTTTATACTTTTAAATAATTATAAAAAAATGTTACTGTTATTAGCATTGTTGACACCTGAGCTAATATTTAAGAACTTGCAATACTTAGAGAACCCTTAGCAGCATAATTTCTCTTTAATGAATATAACCTTTACTAAACTTTAGGACGAAATTTATGACTAAAAGTAAGTTGTTCTTATGTTAAGTGTGGTGTTACATTCATAATTGTATGATATTTTGAGCTGAATCTATTTCTAACTCTATTAGACAGTTGTCAATTAAGTTCAAGTAAAAAGTTGTCCAAGCAGCGTCAACCAAGAGAAGCCATATCCTAGAGTAGAAATGTGTTTCATATTATGCAAATTAGCTTTTGTAACTTTGTGAATATTGCTGTCACTTTCAAATTTGGTGTTATTATATTTCTCAGAATGAATTCAATAAGAACATCAGAATTTTTAGTTTAACATAAGCATTGCACCTTCCAAAAATAAAATTCAAATTTCACTTTGGTTGTCACAGAATCACATGTATGTGTTGGGGTCTAGGTCAATTCGTCGCGCTGAACTTGTCGCAGGACAATTCGTCGTATTCAACTTGTTGCAGCGTCAACCCGTCGCGGTACAAATTTGTCGCAGGCTCATTTCATCGCTGAACGAAGTTGTAGCGAAGTCATTTCATCGCAATGTCAATTCGTTGCGACAAATTTGAATTGCTTTAAAATTCACGTTTGTTGTGATCTTATAAATAGAGTAGTTGCTTTAGGCATAAAAAATGTAAATAATTTTTTTTCTCATTTATTGGAAATGTTTCCCCTTTCATCTGTTTTAATTTTTAACAAATGAAGGAAACTATTCATTGAAGTCATCGAGGGACATTGGAACGTACACCAAGATAATAAATTGGGATCCAATAATTTTTTAATTTTCCCCATATAAGCCGCATTTCTGTCGTGGTTTCCATTTCTCGCAGTGAGGGGCATTGGGAAGCACACCAAGATAATAAATTGGAATCAAATAAATTTTGAAAATTTAGTTTCCATTGTATAGGCCGCGCTTCCCGCTTTCTGTAGGGATTTCCATTTCTTGCAGCGAGGGGTGTTGGGGGTGCACATCGAGATAATAAATTGCAATCAATGGGGCCCCCCCTCCCGGAAAAAATTTGAAATGATGGGCCTGTCCTGCATTATATTGTAGTAGCTACAGCAATGGCTAATCAAATTTCAACTTCTTTTTTCTTGATATATGTGATTGTAGATTCATTGATGCCATAATAACAGGAACTTCTTCAATGAAGCTAAATATTGTTAATCTCCTCACTTTCAGAAACGTTTAAATAACAGTCTTTTGGAAATATTTCCAGATGCACTTGAGAAAAACTTTAGGAGGAATTTTTAAAATGTTTATTTAACATGCGCAATTTATATTTTGTTCCAATAAAAGAATTATATAGCACTGCTACAATAGATTTTGAATAATAGAATTTGGCCACAAGTATGAAATCCGTGAATACTGAGGCCTGACTGTAATTAAACTGATGCTGGGGGAAAAGAGAGAAAAGTATATTTTTTACTGCGTGTTTTACAGACATTAAAATTTCCCTTTTTCGATTTTGAACTACTTAAAATTTTCATATTTTTTACAATTATTGTTTTCAAAATAAATATAGACACATGCCTCATCACTGAGAACCACAAGCTCTAAAATTGTGATTTAAAAGCATAAATGTTGCAGTGCAAATTTCGATAAATATTAATTCCAAGAATTTTTTAATCTCTTCAATGACATAGTGATGTTTGTTTCGTGTGTTTGAAATCAATTGATTTTTTTTGTGAGTGGCACCTCATTGTCCTACACATTCAAAAGTAATGTTTCATCGTTATCTTTTAAAAATACATAAAAACTTTTTGTGATTACTTAATTTTTTTCCCCCTCTTCAAATGAAAATGATAGTTTATATTTCTTTGTTATTCGTGTTTAGCCGAGAGATTATATAGAAGTGAAAGATGTTCAACTGCATAGCTCAAAGTGCAATCCAGAGAAACCAACGCTTGCTCTTCACCCACAACAGAAAGGCAATAGAGGAATATATGTTCTTGACTCATCTGATGGCAGACTTGCAAGCTTGAAAAGGTACTTGTTTTTTACAAACATGCATTTTTAATATTATTTTTTGAGTTATTATCATTTGTCAATTTTGAGGAAATTAAAGGGAAGTTTTTTATTCATCAGATAGATTATATCGGTAAAATATGTGATATTTTTAGGAAATTTAAATTTCCTATGTCATCTTTGCCAATCGCTAAGGGAACTTTGTTATCCAAATTAAGCTGTCCCAACTCCGAAGCGGAGACCAGAGAAATGGAAAAATTTCCATATAGAAATGTGATAGGATGTTTATTGTATATCGCTGGTCGCACTAGGCCAGATATCAGTTTCACCGTTAATATCCTCTCACAATTTCAAGAAAATCCCGGATTGGCGCATTGGAACTGTCTAATGAAGTTATTAGGTTATGTGGAAAATACAAAGTATTTGAAAATTGATTTGTCTAACATAGAAAATTTTAGTATCACATGTTACAGCGATTCCGACTTTCCAGCTAACAGAGACGATCGTGTTTCCATGGGCGGTATTATTTTGTTATTGGGTTGTGTACCTATGATGTGGAGGACATTTAAACAAAAATGTGCGTCTCTTTCAACTATAGAAGCTGAGTACGTCACCTTGACTGAAGCTGCGAAGAAACTTATGTGGATTGCTCAAATAATAAATGAATGTAATGATCTGAATTTATTTAAACTTCCCTCGAATTACAAAAATGAACTCTTGTGCGATAATCAAGCAGCGATTGATTTTTCAAATTCTTCCATTGAAAATAATAGAACTAAGCACATAGATATAAAATATCATTTTTTAAGAAATCTTGTGTATGAACGAAAATTCAATTTACATCACATTAATAGTAAAAATAATCTTTTTACGAAACCTTTATGTAAATATGAATTTAAAAAATTTGTTGATAAAATTTTCATGAAAGTTTAAATATTATGTTTAAAAGAATGATCATTAAAATTTTCGTAGTTTTTTTTTTTGTATATATCAATTTTTTATACAATTTTGCTTTGAATATGTTGAATTTGATGTTAAAAAAAAGGATAATCTTGTATTACGATTATGAAAATTTTATTTATTTATTTATTTTTTTCATGATCATGTGAGGGAGGGCAATTGTTAGGCAGAAATGCTGATTTTTCTTTTCCCATGATCACGCATCCTATGTTGATCCGCTCGCGTCGAGCGATAAAGATTTTTTTCCCTTCCTTTTTTTTCCTTCTCTGATACTGATGTTATCTTCACTTTTGAATATGGCACCGAGTAAACCTGTTTTCATTGGTTGTTTTGTTCGTAGTGCCAGATGGGCGGATTACTGACTGTGTATATATATATATAGACTGAATGATGTGTATTTGTATCTTATCTTTTCACTTGCCTTGAATAAAACCGGCTTTGATGCCGATAGTTTATTTTTAACTTGGCCAGACTCGCAATTTTTCAATCTTAAATTTGATGACTGAACAAGAGTAAACAAATACAGTAATAGGTTAAGAAATTGAGGCTGCCCGCTTCAAGCAATTTATTATGCTGAACATATATAATTGCCAAAACCTGCAATTTCTTCACTTGGATCTTGTTGTTTTTTCAAAAGAAATAGGTTATTTTTGGTTATTGTTCATCGATTTCAAAACTACTTTCGATTATACTGTTGCTTGTTTTCCTATATAAACTCCTCTCGAATGGTATTTGCGAGAAGGTTTAGCTGATGCTTTCAAGAATACGAAAAATGAGGCAATAAATTTTGGTCTTGTCTACTAAAATTCCCATGAAACTCAGTTTGAAACTGAAATCATCAGTTTCCATTTAATCTAATTTGATTAAAATATTGATTCAAATATTTTTAAATATGGTCACTTATTCAAAATGTTGTGTATAGAACATGATATAAGACATCTAATCAGTTTTTTAACTTTCAATTTTAATTGAATTGATCAAGTCGATCAACTCAAATAAAATTTTTAACTGTGATTAACAATTGATCAATTACCCGACCCGATAAATCAGATCAGTCCTAGTTACAAATAGTTTACATATTCTCATCATCCTAATTTTAACTATTTTATTTGTTTTGAGTTGGCAAGACAAATTATTTTTGAATTTTCAATTTCATTCTGAACAAAAAAAAAACCACATTCTACTTTTATTTGCTCTAAAGTTTGATTTTCCATTTCTCAAGGCGGTTGGCAAAAATTACTAAAGACGTGACAGGTAATCCGAACCATAAGGATCCAGAGAAAGATAATTTTTTTCTGAATTGCAGTATGTATACTTTTACTATAAAATTTATTTCAATCCGATACAGTAACCCTTCGTGGTACTATTAGAGAAAGAAAAAGCATGATATGCTGAAAGAGCAATATAACTGACGACTTTATCTGAGATCCAATGTTAGTTGAATTTTTAGCAGTGGTTCTAATAAAAGGCACAAAATATCTGAGTGTGTGTTATAATGATGGGCTGCTGTATAAAAATATAGCATATGTATTTATCTAAGTAAAGCTTTGATACCAAAAAATTATACTAATGCTACATGCATCATGTTACTCAATAAATGGCTTTAAGTACCTCATACCATTTAATTGCGTAAAACTTTGCTTACTTTCTAAGTTTAAACAGTTTTTTGAAGAAAAGGTTCGTATATTGTGTGTTCATGCAGGTCGAGGGAAATTGGGAATTGTCAGGAAATTTAATTATGGTAAGAAAATGTCAAAAAATCTCATATTTATTATAAAACCTGGAAATTTAAGACAATAAAAAAGGTAAAGATAAAACTGTTAAATGCTGAAAATCAATGTTGAGTCACAAAATTGAAATAAATATACTGTAGAACTTCTCCATAAGGGACACCTTGAGACCAAAATGTTTATCCACTAATGGAAGTATCTGTTATATTTAGCAAAATAGATTGAGGCCATGTTTCACAGACTTCAGAAGTATCCATTAACAGGAGGTGTCCTTAGTTTATATTAGTTAGGTTCTTTTGGTTGTGAAAAAAAGGTTTTGAAATCGTGACTGAAAACGTTACTACGTAGAATTTTTTGAAAATTTAAACTGGAAAATTCAGAAAGAATTTCATTCATTTAAAACGAGTATGAACCTGGTGAAAAATAATTCTATAAACTAAAGTAAGAAACTACTATTACTCAACTGTACATGCACCTCAGACACACAAATTTCTAACGAATCAGTATGTGCAGGAATGTGTGTTCTGTGTGTAAGTGTGACCCGAACATATTTATGTTGTTAGAGTTACGCTAAAGTAAGAAACTGCAAGACAAACAAAATTTTTTATTAGTATTAATATCACTTGGAAACATATGATCACGTGTTGATAAATATTATAATCACCATGAGATCACATGGTCTGTGTTGGTGATTACAAAGAATTGTCAATATATAGAACAAAATACACAAAACATAAATAATACACAAGTGTGGCTTGATGGACTATTGATTAAGGTAGAGTGAACAGGAAAAAAAATTAAAAATGAAACTTCATAATTTATTTGAATTTATCACCTTTCATTGTTGATTGTGATTGAATAATTTTGTTTTTAGTTACATTTTACTAATTATGTAAAAACAGTTTGGGATTTTTTTCTTTCTTTTTTCTTGGGATAAGTTCTTTCAACATTTTTTTCATGAATTATTTAGCAATTTAGGCATGTATCAATCGAATAATTAATCTGTAGAGTTTGTATTTTAACAGATGTAATTGGCACCTCCTCACAAGAAGACAATGATAGATCAGTTGCTGGACCATCTTCTGGTATGTTTCTCCCATGTTTTATCAGTACCTGTTGTAAATGATGTAGGTTTTATTATTATCGTTAGCAGCATTAACATTATTGCAGTTTTTGACCTGTTATCTATTTACATTATTATACTTAAAAAAAAGCACAGCAATTATTTTGCACATCTTTGTTCATCAGTGATAATTTTAAACTAAATGTGTTGATAGTTGGAAAGCATATGTAAAATTTAAAAAAAAAACAAATTGTTTGGAATTTATTTTTATCATTAGTTTCTAATTTACTCTTACTTTTCTTCAAAGGAGGCAAGCAACAGCACTTCCAAGACCATGTTCCTGAAAGCTCTGGTATAGTGTCCAAGATTCACCATCCTAAACCCATTTTAAACGAAGGTGTTTCTACTAAAGATCATGATGATGGTATGCAGAATTCTTGTGCTGATTCCTCTAATCAAAGAACTAGCTTCCATCAGACACATGTAGTGAATTTCCAATCAGAAACTGCGCTTCAAACAAATAACTTTCCCAAAAATTCAAATACAGAAAAAAACGATGTGACACCTAAAAACCCTGCAACAATTAGTATAGATACTTCAACATCATCATCTGATGACCATCAGAATGTAAGTAAATTACAGAAACAAACACTATTCCATGATCCTGGAACATCAAGCTCATCAAAGATATCTGTATCAACAGCATCAGTTCCTCAAGTTACTGCAGCTTGTATGCCTAGCCATGTTTCCCCAAGCACTAGAAAAGATGGTATGGCATCAAATTTCATATACCTCAATAAATAATAACTCTTCCCTAATTTTCTCCATGACAACTTTTTCTCCTCCTATTTTTTTAAACAAAGGTATTTTCTTTAACTGTTCTTATTCCATATCAGCTGTTACCTTTTTTTTCCTCGCTATTGGTCATTAATCTTGTATGATCTTCATTGCAAATATATTGAAAAAAGGTAAAACATTATTCATTTGATAAAACATTGGAGCATAAGATTTGAAATTGATATTTTTTGCATTGTTCTAACCCATTTAGTAATCTCAATTGTGAATGCTGGAATCGAGCCTGGGCACAGTACGCAGGAATTTGGAGGTGATCTCATATTGAGAATATTTTGCTTAATATAAGCAATTATTTAATTATACAATCAATGTGTGTTTGTCATAATGACCCCCACCCTCGTTCCATAAAAAATCGACATTATATTGAATGCATGAAAAAAAGCTTTGTAAAAGAATTCATATTTGGGCAGAATAAAAAATTATATTATTCATTTTTTGTTACGATGCAAGCAGTTGGAATGGAAATGCATCAGGTTAGAAAAAGTAATAAAATTGTAATTATTTATTACATGCATGCACGTATGTACCAAATTCCTCAGTATGAAGAGTCCAGGTCAAACCCAATTTTAGCAAATAAATATCACAGGTTTTGTAAAAAAAAAGGTGGGACAGAGCCGAGTTCCAATGTTTTATTGGATTAAATGGTCTTGGTAGATCATTATATTGGATGAAAAATAACATGGAATGAATAAGAAAAAAAAATTGAGACTTATCATACCGGTCATTACAATGGATTAGTCGCAATAATGCATGGTCGTTATAGCAATCGCTGACTGTATAAATAACAGAATAAATTTGAAAAGAATAAAAATTATTTATTTCATTAATGTGAGTATTTGATTTTAAAAGATTTTATTATGATGATTCTGATGTAGTATTTTCATTTTTTTCCTATGGTCATGTTTTTATACTTTTATTGCTCTTGTGTCTTACAGGTTCTTATCGAGAAATAAACAAAAGAATTCAACCTCCTGTTACAAACGGTAATTACCAAACTCATTTGTTCAAGCATCGAGTTTTTGTCTATCTTGTTGCAATTCTATCCGTATTTCACAGATGGTCAAAAACAAGCAAATTCCAGGATTCCTTTCATCTTGACAAATGAAGAAAATACAAATGCAAGATGCAAAAAATTATTTACTTAAAAAAATAAAGTCTAGGATGTTTAATGTTCTTCATAGTTGAATGCTCAAGTATATAATAAGTTAATTTTTTTTCCCTGTAAATAATAAATTTTTTTTTTTGAGCTGATAAGTTTTTCCATAGTTAATGACACGTATTAAAAGCTGGAAAAATCATTTGAAAAAATTTGTTTCAAATCATACTGTTTATGCTGGCCTTATTGAAGACGTGCAAAGCCTCAAAAACCTCACATAAAATAAAGGTATCGAAGTAATGTTACTTTCTATAACTCCTTCCTTTGGGATTCAAACTATGAGAAAAAAATTCAAACTGCAAACTTCAAGGTAAAAGAAAATGAAATGTGAAAACAAAATATTTGAAATAAAAAAAAAAAAAACGAAATCACAGCCACACATGCTCTGCAACAAACAAAGAGTTGTTGTCGTTAATTGGGACGTCTACCAGTAAATTCAGAGTATAAAATGGAAAGAATATGACCACACCTCATATGCGAAGGCAATTCTGAATATTTATCTTCAAACTGGCTGCGGTAATGAATGTTTAAAAAACCTGTTACACATACGAGAAGCTACGCATTTAGAAGTTAATATTTTTGTAGATAACTTATCTCATTATTATATGGAAGCTCCAGCAGCTAATATTGACTTAAAAGTTAATTTTCAGCCGTTTGGACTGCACTTGTCAATAATTTTTTTCTGTTGTGTTTCCTCAAAAAATGTTTAATAAGTAGGCTCTAGGCTGTGTAACCTATGCGGACTCAAGGAGCACAGAATCAGTGGTGAAAGAAAAAAATAATTACAAACATTCCAAAAAAAGTTATGCGAAATTTTAAACTAAGAGCGCTCAGGACTGAATGATTAGCAGAGAAAACCATTATTTTTTATGTATTTCATCAGGCTGGGAACACAGCAGGGAGTTGTCAGGATTATTTTACTGGTGCGGCTTATACACTAGAGGTGCAATAAAACTGTCCCTCATGGGTAATAATAATTAACAATAAGAAAACGCTCCTGAATTTATCATCGCCCATTCGCTCCCTATTCATTGCATCTTCCCTGAAACTATGCAGTTGATCCAATAATGACTCATAAAGATTTGCACATTTTTAACTTCACGTCCCTTATTCTGTAGAACTTGGCTTACTCGTGATGCTTGGGTCTCACCTGGACACAGGCCGATGACTTCATGACAATTAGATCTGTTTACAATTTCTGAGAGTTTGCATGCAAATTGGTAGGCAGGTATTTTTAGCTAGGTAGAGAGGCCTTGGAAAAATCAATTTGCCCAATGGCCCTATGATGCTAAGAAGGCCCAAGCTTACTTTATGGAAATTGCATGAAATCTCATTCCAGAATCTCTGCATTAGCGTGATCTCTATTTTGCAGTATTATTAGTTTTTTGCATTTGTGCCATTCGTTTGATGAAGGGGTCTTCAACTATACAATCAGTTGGAAATTCTAGGATTTTTTTGCCCTTTTTCTGCACTGGAAAAAAATTCTGCCTTAAAAAAAACATTTTGGTAACTTTTTGTGATGCCCCATTTTTTTTCTGATGCCCTGAGCATGTTCTTATTTTGCTTAATGGTTAATCCGGCCCTAGATGATTGGTATTTTCCCTAAGGGAAAGATGAAACAGGCCAGTGGGACATGGAAGTGGTTATAAGCATAAAGGATGTTTAACATACAGAACACTATTCTTTTCCCCTTTTCGAAAAGGTTTGATAAGATAAAAAAGTGTGGGAAACATGGGCATAGTCTTTTTTTTTCCAGAAATATTAGACACTTATATTTCATTAATTTTTTTGGAGAGTTGACCTCATTCCATCTACAATCAGTGATTTTTTTCAACTCAACCCAATTTGTTTTAGAGTGTAAAGTGGAATTCTCAAGACAAATTTTTAAATTACGTTCTATGATCATAATCCTGATTTTTTTTTATTATTGTTGTTATTTGGAGTTGAATTTTTGATTGTCCTGCCTGGAGGGCAACGTTTAATTTTTTTGGTGCAATTGCAAGTTTTGATAAATATTGTATTATAGATTTTAAGTTATGTTTCGATTTGCTGTTGGCTTATTCTGATTTTTACTTTCAAAGCTCCATCATCATCATCTGTATCATTTCAATCTGCTGGGGCAGTGCCATCAACAAGCCAGCAGCCAACTCAAAGCAAACAGAACCACATCCCAAGTAATGTACCTTAAAAAATGAATTTTCGGGTCTGAGATATGGACTGGTATTTGAAATATGTATTTAAAAGGAATTTATTTCATTATACATAAGTTTTGAGTCTCATTTCTTCCATGTTTATTATTAGTATATAGAAATACTGTAGTATCTTTTCTTCCTTAATTAACTAGAACTCATACCAAAACAATGGCCCTTTGTCTAAGAAAGTCTATTTCAATTTTCCCAGTTAATTTTGTCTTTTTAATGTTGATATGCAGATATTCTTCTGCGACCTACCCAATTCCAAGGCTTTGGACCACCAGCAAAGTACAGTATATTTGGTCATCCCCAGCCGCCTCCTGAGATTCCACCTGAAGACGTAGTAGAGGAGTGGTGGAAGAATATCCAGACTGTGACTGGTATTTCTTTATTAATTTGTTTTCCTTTGTCATTGATTACATTTTTTTCAATCTAATTTAATTACGATGAAATCAATTGCTTATATATATGTTACGGTCTAAGCCCAAAGTCAAATATGTTTGTGAAGTGGTCACCACCTACCAATGTCTGGCCACTTCATGAAGATGCTAGACTTCAGACATATAGACATATAGTCAGTCACAAAAGTGTACATGCAGCCATTCTCCAGAATTGATAACATCTTCATTAAAAAAAACTGGTATAATGTAGTGGTGTAGTCTTGAAATGTGCCACTGTGGTGGTTGAGTGGTCATAGTGACAGACTCGCATCATGAGGATCCAGGTTCAAACATCGCCATCGCTACAGTGGTTGTTGACAGAAGTTATTTTTCTGTGGTTCCTAAGTTTGAAGCATGAATGTGAGCCTTTAAAAAGTTCTCTCATAGAACAACAGGCTTACAATATTACAATTATTCAATCATGGAAATTCACTCATAATTAGAAAAATTGATGGCAAAGGACACCACCACATATAACAAGCATTACACTGCAACAAACTTCACGTTAGGTTCACAATAAATATATGCACATTCCAACATGTACCAATTCATTAAAATTCTGCAGAGGAATGGGGACTAGGTACATGTGTGGTTTAATATTAGTCTTGAAAGACAATTTTGCTGAAACTAAATGGTGCCAGTAATGATTAGAATATTAGGATTTTTTGAAGGGTGTGTATATACACTTTCGTGACTGACTGTACAGTCAAATCCTGTATTAACAAATACTCTTATAGCAAAGCTCTTGTGTTAAAGAATACTTTCTAATCCCCCAGATAAGTTCACTTGAGAGCAATGCAAGAACCAGGAATTTCTTTATAACGAAATTTCATTTTAATAAAGTGATTTCTCCAATCTCTTGGTGTTTGTTATTGCGGGATTCGACTGTCTATTCAAAAGTATTATACATATGGCACAAAACAAAACTAATTAGGTGTGATAATGTACTATATTTTACTCAGTAATTTTTTCTTTTTCTCCCAGAAACTTTAGGTCACTCCAATGTGAAACCCATGAAATTAGTTGACATCTCAAATCATTCTGTTCCATACAAGTTCAGAGTGATTGCAGCTGCTTTAAAAGTGAAGCCAGAAACAGTGTCGATTAGGAAGCTTATTCGTTTGTATTGTCCTCATTGTCATCACCTGTGAGTAACTTCTTAAATCAGTAAAAATACATTCTTCTGCGTATTCACATTTATTAATTAAGATTTTGAAAATAATGTTGAACAATTCAGGCACATTATTGCATTGGTGTCGATGCTTCCAAATTTTTGTCTATTTATAGAAAAATCCCTAAAAAATTCTTATTGTGCTTCTTTCTTAAATGAAAAATCCCTAAAAAAAGAACTCTTTCAGTCCTTGCAATCCCAAGTTGACCTGTTACCTAAGGAAAAATGTGGGAATTGGGATTTCTAATTATGTGTACAATATTCATATTTATAGTCATAATTTTCTTTCATAAATTGGCAAACGAATTTTCAGCCTTTATTTCAGGGAAAGAAAAAATTCAAATAGGCTTCTTTGAGAATACTGTAAATAGGGGACATTTTTACTTTTTTTAAAAATCGGAGTGGCAAAAAAAATATAAACATCCTGGACAAACATGTGATATGGTCACCTTATGCAGTCCAAGAAATTCTCCCAGTTTTCCCTTTCATTTGTATGACATGTTTTCTTCCATGCAAAATATTTCATCACATTATAAAGATTTTTTGAGCCTGGGAATTGGCACCTATTATTGTAACAAAGAGGTTTTTTAATTATTTTCAGTCAAGACTTCACCGCTGTGATGGGATTGCCTATAATTATCGTATTTTCCTGTGTGTGATCTACAGATTAATACGTTAAAATACCATTAGTGCGTTACACGCAGCTTTCTGTTTCTGAGAGAGGTTTGAGAAGAAATAATTGTTTTAAAAACTAATTTGTTAAAAATAACTTTTTAACAGATCGCTTGACACACCTTCTATTCCCTTTCCAGGGTTTCTCAAAGTGTGTGTCACAGCACCTAGGGGCATAGCTAACCTGTGTCAGTGGTGTCGCAGCAAGCTGAATATATCAGTTTGTGTGGCAATTTATTCTCTGGGTGGTTCTTTTTGTAAGTGAAAATATCTATTTAACTATTCTAGGGTGCTGCAGGTGGCAAAAGTTTAAGAACCCATGCCCTTAAGATTTCATTATTGATAAGTAAAATGTTTATATTCAGATCATAGGCTATTGCTGACTACATGCAGGTAATTACAGTAGTTCGTATGAAATTTTTCAGAAGTATTTTTTCATTTACAAATGAAATCATCCTTATTATATTGTAATGAAATTTTAATCCTGAGAATGCTTGCCACTTGTTAAAAACGAAACGTCAAAAGGGAAAAAACTTTCAAACATTACAGCCTAATATCCTAAAAACAATATATTGTTCCTTAACATTTTCATTGTTTGATATTTTACTTCACATGCATGCATATATCTTTGCTCATCACTTCACATCACAAAAATATTTTCTTTGAATTAGAACCGAGGATGCTGACCCTCAAGCCGAAGTCCTTGAGGAAAGAAACGGTGTGCCTTTATACAAATGTCCCAAAAGTCCTCATATATCACAGTCAGGTAAGTTGACTTATGTCGTTTTTTTTTTCTTGCATTAGGTGTAAACAGTCGATGCTCTTTATTATAATGACCCCCATGGCTCCATGGAAAATAAACGTTATATTTGATGGCCATTTTGTATCAAAAGTTTTTAAATTATTATTATTATTATTAAATAAGAATGTTGAAAATTTAATTTAATTGTTGGAATACAATAGGTGAAGCACAGTTGGAGACAGATTTTTTTTTTCACTTTGTTTGCAAAAAATGAGATGAGTGTGGATGTTGTAATGGATAGAATGATATTTTCAGGTCCTTATATTAGATTAAAAATTACATGGCATGAATAGGGCAAAATTTGAGACTTATCATACTGCTCATTATTTATCCAGGAGTGGTATGGAGGAACAGCAATTCAGTATCAAATTGTAAATCCTGATCTACTAAATTGTTAAAAAAAAGTTTCAGAATTTTCTGAATGTCTGCCAAATATTAGTGAGTCGCATAATTTCCCTGCTGACTGAGCGAAGAGTACCGTCTCATCAACCTTACAGAACCTCTTTCATCCAGATCAAACATAGACAGAGTATATGCTCTGTACGGTTCATAATAGCAAAGATTTCCTTCAGAGGTAAAAATTCAAATTCTGAACAGTGTTTAAATGTCAAATTTTATTAACAAATTTTATTTGACATTGCTGAGAAAATTTTTCACAGGTTTTTTGCATGATCAAGTCGAAATATGGTGAGAGAGCAATAGGTCGAACTGGTGTTTATGAGCGAGATCAATAATTTAGAAATGGCTGACAGGGTATTGAGGTGTCTATATGAGAGATAATGTCTGTGGGTGGCCTTAGACATCCACCAAAAATGTACATATCTCCATCTTTAAAGAAATTATAGAAAATCACTGATGATAAACTGTTGTAGAAATTGTAGGTGTTTTGCTAGCACAATGGTTCTTAACCAGGGGTGCAAAGGAACATTTTTAGGATTAGGAGATGGAAAGAAATTGTAACATTTTGACTGATTATCCAGGGAAATTTTTTGTAATGATGAAATAAATCAATTTTTTTTAATTCTTTGAAAATATATGAATCATACCAACATTTCTACATTTAGTTTTTCAAGTTTTCACACACACACACACGTTTCGGCATTTATTTTTTAGAAATTCTGCAGTGATGTGCACAAGGTGCACATATGGTTAAGTAGTGGTAGTAATTGTTTTTCTCTAAACTACATTTATATAGGGTAAATGTTGCTTTTATCTTATCAACCGTCCGTCGTAGAGGTATGATTCCAATTTAAAAAATGCTCAACAGGCATTCAAAAATTACACTGTACCAGTTTTGAGAGTGAAAATACAGTGTGTAACAAAATTTAAAAAAATCTAAATTTTTGTGGTTCCCCTGTGCTCCAACTTCCAATTAGAAAGTTGTTGCCTCTGTCTCTCCTGGTGTCAACAAAAACAATTTCATGTTTCTAAGTGCAATATTCAGAGATATTCAAATTTGAAAAATAGAGGAAATTGGGGAAAGAATAGTGTCAATTGCCAAATGTGGGTAAAATGGTTTTTGCATATTTAACGCTGTTTCCTTCCTTCCCCCCCCCCCTCCCAAATTTCCTCCTTTTTTTGAATTTGAATATCTCTGAATATTGTACTGAGAAACTGGTGGGTTTTTTTTTTTTTTTTTTTTTTTTTTTTTTGCATCAGCAGAGACAGGACAACCACTGGAACTGTATAAAAATTTAGATTTTTTTTATTTTGTTACATACTGTATTTTCACTCTCTGGTACAGGATAATTTTTGAGTACCTATTGAGTATTTTTTAAATTGGAACCATACCTCTACGATGGATGGTTGGTGAGATAAAGCCCATGTATAGCCCATGCTAGCACTTACAGGACACCTTGTATATAAAAAAGAGAGAGATATCAAATATGGTTTTATATGCAAGGTATCGGTTCATCTCTGTGTTGAATTGCACAATGTATGAGACAAAGTTATTTTGGTGTTTTGTGTAAATTTTGGTCATAGGCTCCCAGAAAATTTCTTTTATGCCCCACAAGTGACAGTTTTGTTTATGAATGTAAATATAAATTGTTTCTTTCATAATTATACTCTATTCCAGGTCAACCTTTCTCACCACAGATGATGTATACATATTTGATAACATTTACATTACACGACGGATCAAAGGTCAATATTGACGCATTTTTGTGGAAAGAAAATGCAGTAAGAAATTGAGCTCAAATATTTGTGCTACTTCATTCCATTCTTCATAGCAGCTGCACCTTTTTGTCTCCTGAATGCTTAGGCCTTCTTTTTAAAATTTATTTATCAAATTTGCTGATTTATTCTATGTTCCTAGAACAGCTGGGCAATCCCCGGGAAGTTGGTAGTTTTAGTATAGGTTTATAACCACTGCTTTATAATAAAGAATATAGTTTCTCAAAATGTATTATGTATGATTTACACTATCCTGTTGATATAGTTGATCAAGTTATTTGTTAATAACAATTTATAAATGTTCAGCTGCTTGCTTGGAAATGAAAAAAATTGTCAGATAAGAATAAACACTCTTTATTATAACTTTATTTTTAGTTGTCCATAATAAGTGACATCTGTTGTAATAGGATCAATGAGTTTCTGCTATAGGTGAACTGAATTCTTATAACTATAAATTAGTAAAATTCCCTTTACGGATCAAGCTGATTCCCTTGTTAATATGTGGGGGATCACGTTATAAACAAAAAAAATCCCATGTTATGATATTGATCCATTCTGTACTAACAAAGGTTTCAACAACTTTGAATTCAGAAAAGAAAAAATTCAACTGCGCTTGCGGGGAAATATACTTGACAAAACTGATAACAATACCCAAATGATAACATTATCTGTAATTCTAATGAGAGGTGTCTATTGTATATGCTTGCTGGATAAATTTAACAGAAAACAATACCTGCATAATAGAAAAAAATTAAACGCTATGTGAAAAAAACTAAATGAATTTTTAATGCTCACACCAAAACCAAATGAACAGAATTTTAATTCAACTAAATAAATAGACAGTTTCACACGATTGCGATAAATTTTAAAACTCACTCGGAATTCTGAAGGAACCAGATTATCTATGGCCAGATTTTTGAATGTCAACCTTATTTATATTAATATTTATTCATTTTGCTACTTTGTTATTTTTTATGTTTTGTAAACACAATATTATATAACTGATGATGATGTTTTCATTTAACATGTATTTCCAGCTCAACTTTTTCCATGGCATTACTCCAGAACAAGCACTTTCAGATGATGTGTCCGCAGACTCAGTGCTTTCGATGTTGTGGAAAGTTTGTCCAAATGCTAGACCTTCGGGATCTCTCGGATTATTGGGCACGTCTGAAAGTGGCGGGTTTTCATTGTATCCTATGCTAGACTGTTGCATCAAATCATATACTGCAGGTGGCATGACGAGGTACCAGATGTTTGATACAGGAGTGCTACAAGCCAATGCTTCGTGACATCCACTGTTCTAGAGTTATACTATAAACTACTAGTTTATTATGTCTATACTTTTTTGTTTTGATTCGTTTTTTCTGTTGAACTTCCAAAATGTTTACACATCTATATTTTTTTAAAAAATCAGTAATGTTTCTTCTAATCATTTGATTGAAAACATACTCGTGTGTTCCGCCGCTTCAACTCTTCTATTTCAAAAATAGGTCGTTTTTATTCCAATCTGTATGCATCTACAAAAAATTGTACGCTCTTTTTATTGTCATTTTCAGTTTGAATTTTTTTCTTGCAAATAAAACTGGATATCTTTTGTAACTTGGTTGAAATTTATGCATTTTTTTCATGTTTATTTTTTAATCCAAGGATATTCATTCAAGTTTTCTTGTGTGTGTATTATTTCAATGAAGAGAAAAAGTCATCTCTGCCCTCACAGAGATTAATTTTTCTTTCCTATAACATCAGTATCTCTTCACACAACTTTTCCGTATAAATTGTACTACTCAGCTTGATTATACTGACAGTACACAGTACTCCAACCTATGTAGCTTCTGTTGTTGTAGACGCATTTCATTGAAACTTGCTTTATTCATTATTTGGACCATGAAAAAATATAACTGCAATAAAAAATGCCACTTTTTCACCTGGTGGTCCAAAATTTAACTTTTTTTCATTTCATCTTTCTCTTTGCCATGGTCTATATATCTTATGTACCATTTCATCAAAATACCTCCATCAGAATGGGGCTACATATGTCTAAGTATTGTTGGTTTTACTTATAATCACCCTGTAGATGCTGCATAAGTGTAGGCAAAATAGTAGGTGTTCCAAGAAATATAAATTATATAGTTTCTGTCTCGCTTGTTTAACCGGATAATCTCTTGACCAGCTTTCCTTTGATTAGACCATTTAAAAGAGGTCCTACCATACTTTCAAATATTGTTTGCTATACCAGTGTATGGGAAGTTGCTAATGTGGTTATTTAGGATATATTTTATAATATATATATACAGTGAAACTCCTCTAAGACGGCCACTCTCGACATTCCGCAAAAAGTAGCCATCTGCGGAGATGACTGCCAAATAGAGGTTGTATGACAAGAAAAACACATTTTCAGGGCAGGTAAAATAATGGTTCTCAATGTCACAAAAAAATCTTATGCCCAAAAAATAGATACACGTTCAGTTAAACCTTGCTACAACAATACTTGATACAATGATAAATCCCTCCACAACTGTATTTTTTCAAATCTTGTTTGGAATAACCTGTAATCTGTAGTGTTAAACTTCTCTTGATACAACTATATCCTTTACAATGATAAACCTCTCTATAACAATATGTTTTTAGAAGAATTTTGACACCGCTACGTTTATTATTATTATATATTTTTTACTTCATCTTACATGTTTCAGTTATTCCAAGGATGCCTAATAATATCGGTATTGGACATATATAGTAACCGCCTAATCATCAAAAGTGCTCGGTATTGCTACACTTTTTGTGTGATAAACTAAAATGTATTGCGATAAATCCCTTTACAGGGGCATCTATATAACAATACGTCTAACAATTTCTTTTATGAGCTAATCAATTTAAATATTTTGCAGCAAGTAAATAATCAAAGGCACATTTTTTGGTGATACTAAGAATGTCAATTTAGAAAAGTTGCCAACGTATAAATTTGATGACGTGTGATGATAATATTGCCTCTCCATATAATGGTAATCCCTCTACAACAATATTTTTTCTTGGCCCAGTATCGTTATGTGTATCGAGGTTTCACTGTACTTTATGCAGCACTTGAAATAACAAATCATTCGATCAATTTCTTTATCTATATTATCTCGGAGATCTGTTTTATAGCAAGTGCTGCGCATGTTCTTTTCTTTATATTTCTTTTACTCCCTCACTGTTATTCTACGGAATCTCTGCATGCTAAAATGGGAAGAAATTATCCACAAAGCCAGAAACCTATTTAGTAAAAGTTCTAGGTTATTTGTCTGGTTTACCCTCTCAGCCTGGAAGCAAATTTTTAAACTGTCTCATCAACTTGCAGAAACCATGTAGCATTAGCCTTTGTCATCCTATTTATAAATGTTTCCAACCCAATTGTGTGACACGTGAACAGAAAATTCTATTGATCTAATAAGGCATTCATGCTAATGTATAAAGATTATAAGGTTATACAAAGAGAACTGCCAGCTCTGAATTCATTGGGAAGATAAAAACTCTCAAAAACTTTTTTTAAACTCTTATCTATAAGGAAGTGACTACGGAATAGAGGTGATTTTTGTATTATATCTATGGAGCCTATTGTTCATTGTGGGAAAAACTGACCAGGGAATAGAGGTAGCTGCCTAAGGAAGTTTTACTGTATATATGTGGGGCACATAGGAGAGTCCCTTTATCCTGGAACAACTCGCAATCCATTGATCTTAAAAGTAAGCATAAAAATCAATGCTGCTCAAAATCTAAGAAATGCATTATGCTATTTTGGATCTGAATAACTCTATATTTTGTAGCACTTGAATGATTAGTTTTTGTTATGAAAAAGTAACAGACTATGCAATATTATTAACTCTTTTATTTCTCAAAGTTATTAATTTTTCTCCTTGAAATGTTTTATTACTTAAGTCGTGATCATTTGTTGATGTTATTTTGGTGCTGCAAATAAAAGTCACCACATGTTTTAAGCCTTGTGTATAATATGAATTGTTAATCACCTTTTGTCTCTCTCCTAGTATATTTTTCTTCTTTTATAATAAATCACGATTTTCTCAAAATGAAGTGCTTTTGAAACATACTTTTATATATATATATATATATATATAAATAAAGAAATGTGCCCAAATTAGAAAATAAATAAAAAATTATTCAAATTTATTTTCTCATTTGAAAATAAATGGCCTCCGTTAATATCTTACGATTCCAAGTTGTCTTTGTAAATCTGTAAATAAAACTTTTTTTGCAATGTTTATGTTTCTATTTATTGGTCCCCAGTCACTCGTTCAAGTGTTTCAAATGTTCTGCATGAGAATTTTAAATGTACATGCCTTCACAATGTGAGTTATTTCATCAATGGATTTTTCATTTTGTTTCTATACGTATGCAATTGATTAGAAAGATAAGTGTTTTCAATATCCTTCTCTGTTTGGATTCAGGAAATGCACTAGTTTAATGCAGTGGTGTCAGGGCCGTCTTAAGAGTGTCATGGGCCAACTGGGCTGGAGGCCCTACCTGGCAAATCCTAGAAAATTTCGATCAGATCTCATTTTTGTGAGTTGCCCGGGTGGGCCCATGCGTTAAGACGGCACTGAGTGGTGTCTAACTTTATGCCATAGCAGGATTGTCTACTAATTCACAAAACACCAACTCTGGCCATATCACTATACTGCAATTTTGCTGCCATTGACGAGTTAGGTTGGAAAAAACGAAAAGCTGTGCAACTCACAAAGTTATGAAGCAGCCATATTTGACAATTTGGCCATTTGAGCCAACCCTACTAGCACCCAAGTGGAGTGGGGTTAAGATGCTCATCTACCACAGTGTTAGGTCCACATGCTGTTAGGTCCTAGGTTCGAACTGGGGGAAGAATATACATATTTTCCCTAACGAGCTTGAGGCGACCACCAGTAGATGCTGTCATAGAGAGAGCCCAACAAATTATTGGAGGTGAATGAATATTCGCTGTCTAGACCAGCGGTTCTCAACCCTGGGTACGTGAAAGGTCAATAAAATCTATAACAGAGGGGTTGAGTCAGACCGCACCCAACCTATAATCCGGATTCGCGCAATCCTTCCTCTCGGCTCACTTTTCTTCGGCGTTTTAGATTTGATTGTTGCCGCATGCCGGGCTGTACATAAAAACGAAGAATGAATTAATTCGTGTTGTGTTTAACTTTCGTTGTGGGTGTTTGTTACTCCCACAATTTTCTACGTCAATTTTTCTACCAACCATCTGCTACTCACGTGATTTACGCTACGGATAAAAACGAGTGGCTAAAAACTGGATCTGTGTGGAAGCAGAAGTTGACTAAAACACCAAAATGAAGTACCATGCACCTGTAAACGTGAAAACATTTTTTGAATCTGCCAAAAGCGATTCTGTCAAAACTACAGAGATCTCCTACTACATTAGCTCTCGTATTGCGAGACGAGGAAAATAATCACACCATTGGTGAAAATTTAATTTCACCTTGCATCGAAGATGCTGTCAGATACATGCTTGCAGAGGAAAGTGCTCATATAATGAGTTTAATACCTCTGTCAAATAATACGGTGTCTCAAAGAATATAGGACATGTCAGACGATGTTGAGAGCCATAAGTCACGTCAAAGGTTGTGAATTTTTTTCTATCCAAGTTGACGAAAGTACCGACATATTGCGTAATATTCTGCGCTACTTGTAATTGCTAAGTACTTGAAAGAGAATTCAAAGAAAATCTTTTTGTCACCCATTGAAGGGGTCGTACGACTGTTAAAGACATTTGAAGCAATTGATCATTGTTTCGTTGAAAAAGGAATTTAATGGTCAAAATGCGTTGGACTCACCACAGAAAAATTCCGTACAAGTCCAGAGTAAAGATTGGGCGGTGCACGAAAAGGCCAGCTTGTGGGAACGGGGGAAAAAGATGTCTCCGTAAAGAAAATAAACGAATAAATATATACAGTCGGCCCCCCGTATTCGCGGTTTTTTTTCCTTCATTGGAAATCTTTTTTGGAAACACTCAGCAATCGTCATTCACGTGTTTTGTTTACAAAATTTGAGTTGTGCGTGTTTAGGGTGGCTCATTTTTCTAGTGCTACTGATAATGCTTCGGAAAGGCAAAAAAAAGTGAAAGGTTTACAAGAAAAATTGGGTATACATTGAGTATGCTTAGCGAAAGTAAGTCAATTGCTGCTGCTGTGGCCCGATATTACGGAATCAACGAATCTACGGTGAGATATATCAAAGAAAAAGGAATCTATGAAATTCGTTCAGCCGTGGCTGTAGCTGCACCTGTGGCAGCGAAAACTTTGCATCGCCTAAATCCATGTGTTTCTCGTACATAAAATGCTGGGTTTTTTTATGAGTACAAGAGTGCTACCAAAAAGGTATTTCAATTGATTGTAATATTATAAATTAAAAGGCGAAAAAATTTTACTCTTCTATAAAGAAAAGAGCTGGTGAAACGTCTATTTCATCAGAATTTTACGCAAGTAAAGGTTGGTTTCATAGGTCTAAGAAATGATTCAGATTATGCAATGTAAAAATCACTGGCGAAGAAGAAGAAGCCTCTGCGGACCAGGAGTCAGCTAGAAAATTTCCAAAGGGCCTATACTATGAAAGCACTTTTCCTGGATTGGTTTAAACGGTGTTTCGTTCCGAAAGTCAGGAGGTACCTTGACAGTGAAGACATGTCATTCAAAGTTCTTTTGATACTGGATAACAAGATGTCAATGCGTTCAAAGCTGATGGTGTGGAAGTCCTTTATATGCCTCCTAATCAACATTTATCATTCAGCCCCTTGATCAGGGGGTAAAGCGAACATTCAAGGCTCACTATACACGCCACTCAATGGAGATGATTGTGCACGCAATAGAAGATGCAAATGCATAAAATGTCTTGAAGGTATGGAAGAATTACACTATCACTAATGCCATTGCTGTGATAACTAGAGCCGTGGCAGCTCTTAAGTAGAAGACAAGTTCACCATGAGTAACATAGCGCGGAAGGGCTTCGCAAGTTCAAATCAGCAATAGATTATTTTCATGTCATAGATCCCTCTATTTTACGTTCTTCACATGTAGAAAAATCAGTAGAGGAAGCCTTGTCAACATATTCCAACATGCTTGATGATATGAAGAAGAAACATCAAACAGAAATCACAATGTCCTTTCAGAAAGCATCGCCAACAACTGCTGCACCGTCTTTTACGTTCCTCTTGTACCTCTGCGTCACCCTGCTCTTCTCATGATGTTCAATAAACGAGATAAACAAAAACCCTATGGTTTCGGTTATTCGCGGTCACCCCAGGAACGTAACCCCCGCGAATACGGGGGGGGGGGCGACTGTACACATATTTTTTGCATAGAAAACACACTTCCAGCCAGGGCCAAAAACAGAGGGGGGAGGAACTGCCCCGGGCGGAAAAATTTAGGGGGTGGCAGTTTTACATGGTAACAAAGAACACAGTTACGAAATTATCGAATTTCAAAGTTGTGGGGGTGGCAAAAATCTTAGTTACGGCCCTGCTTCCAGCAACACGAATCACTTTTGACTTCCGGCGTCCCTGCCTTAATGTGTGAAAAGTAAGAAAATGTTTTGCCTTGAATCACAACATAAGCCTACCTAACAACTACAGTGCAGTTTCATTAATTTCAGGGCAGTTATTCGAATTCCCAAAAAAAAATTCATTACATGGGGGGGGGGGGGGGGAAATACAAACGCTTCAATAAACTGTCATCCAATTGCATAAATCTATTTGGTGAGACGAATCGTGTCCCTTCCCCAGTAGCTTACCAAGGCTCAAAATAATGCTACGGAGGATAGTTTGGGAACATCTATCCTAGTGAAATGAAGCAGAGCCGGACTAAAAGTGCTTACATAGTGAACCTCTTCTCGATTTATCGCGGCAGAGAAAAGATCGTGGAAATGTCCGGGTGGACCATAGTGCGCCCGCCTACCGGCTTTTACCGGGATAAACTGCTTTTACCTTAGGGTGGGAACATAGTGCACACGTGAGAAATTGAATTTTCTGGATGTTATGCCATTATTCTGATATTTGGAAAGAAAAGCGATTTGTCTCCTCCGGAATCGAACCCGGGTCCCCTTGCATACCGGACAAGTGCGCACGTGTTTCCGATTCTGGAAACCCGCGTCGTCTCCGATTTGTTAAAAACCCGAATTTCAACTTTTTTTTTACCTTGAAGTTTGAGTTTTTAAGCAATGGAAGTGGTACAATTCCAGAACATTTAAGCGGCCCGTGGCACATTTTCAGATCACTTAAATGACCTGGGACGCAGTTCCAGAACACTTGAGCGATCCGTGACACATTTAGAGATCTCTTGAGTGACATGTGACGTGGTTTTAGAGCACTTCAGTGGCCCCCAGTGTGGTTCTACATCACTCAAATTATTTAAGTGATCCACGCGGCATATAATTACGGATCAATTGAGTGATGCGTGGCACAGTTCCAGAGCACTTAAGCGGCTCGTTCACATTTCCAGAGCACTTAAGCGGCTCGTTCACATTTCCAGGGCACTTAAACGACCCGGACACATTTCCAGATCACTTGGATCCGCGAAACATTTAGAGATCACTGAAGTGGCTCTATAGGGCACTTATCAATAGGGGGGGGGGATGTTACTTCAAGTGCCCACGAACTATCGAAAGGTTTTTCTCGTTTTTAGCGCACTGAGTACGATGCCGTAAGAATATTTCATACTTTCATAAAGCGTGGTTGATGACGTAAGCATTATCCAAACCCCCCTCCCCCTTGCCATCAAAAGTCAGAAAATCGGAACCCCCCTCGCTATCGATGATGACGTAATACTTGAACGGCCCCTAAGCAGCGTTATTGTTTGGTTCTGCTATCTCACAGGCACAAGAAGAAAGGATATTTCGTGCAGCCCCTTTGCTGACCAAGGAGAAAGTTAACCATTTTTAAGTCCACATGAATTACTCATTGATATTCGTGAAACTTAATCTTTTCCATGACCGAAGCGGTAATGTCGTATTCCTCTTTCATTTTGGTTGAGTGAGTAATGGGTATCACCCCTTTAGGACCCCTTCTCTTCGCATTAGTCCACTGTAGTAGATGGTCTGCACAAGTTTTACACACTATGTGTGTGCAGTCTAAATTTTATCTTGGTCACATGGACGGAGATACGGGGATGGGGGCCATAGGGATATTGCCCCCCCCCCCCCGCGTCAAAGATGGAGTCGACTGATCTAATGTATAGGTGTGTATGAATTGACATCATCATCGTGCGTTCCCCCAGCAATAATGACCGTGTCCCTCCCAGACTTCCAAGTCTATCTCTTCCTATGCTTGGTCACAACCAAGCCTAATGCCAAAGTACCCAAGGTAAGCTCTTTT